>NC_133656.1:206722221-206999430 GCF_009905375.1 Apium graveolens
TCCGGTCCTGCATTAGGACACTCTATCGGATCCGCAATCCGATCTCCAATTAGTAATAAAATATCATCGCGATGTTGCTCCTCAACCTCAGGGTTCGGAGTCCCGCTACCATATACGAACGAACTACGCTCCTATCACGATATTTATAAGGGTTCCCATAAGGGTTTTAACTGTCAGTGCTACGTTAGGTAGCCCGACTATGAACTTGGCAAGAGTTCTTATTATCTTAGTTAACTTATTATCTTAACGTCCCATCATCTCTGAGGTTTATAACGCTTAGCTCTGATACCATTTCTGTAACACCCCAGATCCGGGGTCGGGGATCCGAGTCGTCACGGTCTTTCATTCCATAATACCATTCACTTACTTAATAAAAAATAACCTTATGCTGTGACCCCACACTAACACACACCACAACCCGTTATAGTCTCAGAGATGAACATCAAAAAAATATAACCACAAGTAATTATATTCCACAATTATCTGCCAATACACCTTAAAAGGTTTTCTGAATAGATTTACATTTATTTGCCATTATTACAATTCATATTATACATAAGTCTGGTACATCAAAAGTTGAAAGCCTAGCCTATTGGTAGTTCCTACCTCAGCTACAGCAGCATCAACGCTTCCAGAAGACTGCCGAACGTTTTCTAACCTCTTGCGAATCGGGAGCTTGGTCCGGTTCATCTTGTCTATCTGATGTTGTGTGATGAAAGAAGAAAGCAAGGGTGAGCAGCAAGCCCACCAAATAATATGCATAATTATTTACAGTATATGAGTCTACTCATAATACTCATGAAAGTCTTGGTCAAAAGAAATGAACCAAGTTGATAACTTAATGCGATGAAGTCGCAAAATATTCAGTATATATATACATATATACTTTTCAAATATTGGAAGTCCTCTTCCATGCATAATATACACAAAGTCCCAGTGTATAACTGTATATAAAAAAATATCGTTGTAAGGTGATCTCATATATCTAACCTTGTCTCAACGTTTTCTGAAAATCTTTGTCATTCATAAGACAATTATTAATTAGATATAAGTTTAAAAGATGAAGTTACCAAATACTTCACTACACTTATATCATTCCCAAATACTACTTGAACTACCACCGTTCAAGTTATAATCAGTTTCAAAAGTTCATCCCACTGATGAGACCACAAGATAAGACTTGAATAGATTCAATCTTTGAAATTATTGAATGAAATAAAGTTACGAGATACTTTATTTAGTCCCGATATATATATCCACATATATATATCTCTTAAACATTTCCTGGAACCTCTGTTATGTAAAGTATGAACAGAGTTTGAAACATCCAATGAATTTTGGAAAGGAAAAGAATTTTGGCATAAACCCGATATCTTGCTGATCAGGCAAAGATACCAATAAGTAACCTTTTCTACTAGTAGATGGACGAATTCCCCACTGGTCATCACCCTGGTCATAATTAAGACCTATGCTGGACTGCCACTCAGCCACTTATGCATTTGATGGACTCCACTGAGCCACTTACACAATAATAGACCGTACCCCGGCCTGTCGCTTATGCCGACTCAATGAGAGGGGCTTACTTCCCGAACGTTGGGCAAGTAATCAATTCATTTACCAAATCTGCAACCTTGTTGCGAATATAAAATACACCACAGAGCCGGATTCCCCAGGTTTTGAGCGAGTATTTAAATCCCCTTAAAAGGAAGATCTTAAATATAAAAATGAGTTTTGGGATCCGCTCTGACTTTTAAAAAATCATTTTGAAGACTCGAAAACACTTTAAAGAGTGTTTGGAGTAAGGCTGATTTAATGAAGTAAATCAGTCCCCAGAATATTTTAGAAAATGACTGAATATTATTATTTTAATTAATATTCCCATAAAGAATAATCTTTATAAAAATAATTGAAGTAGAAGTTTTAAAACTTATACTTAAAACGAATATTAAATAACCAAAGATATACTTATATAAAAGTATTATCTTTATTTGAATAACCGAAAATAAAGTTTGATTATTTACACCTTATTCTTTAAGTAAAATTAAAGAAGATATTACAGCACATAATCGGAGTCATAGATCCTCAATGAATATTCAGAATAATATTCATAAATAATATAAAAGAGTCATAAGCCTTCGAATGAATATTCAAATAATATTCAATAATAATATATAAAAGAGTCATAGCCCTCGAATGAATATTCAAATAATATTCAGAATAAATAATAAAAGAGTCATAAGCCCTCGAATAATATTCGAAATAATATGCAATAATAAAATGAAGTTTAAAGTTATCGAATAAACCTTATTCGATTAATAGTTTGGAAAACTATAACCATATATATATATAATATATATCTATATATATATCCATATCCATATAAAATCTACTCAGCATCCTCGACTCCCGGTTTTAGAAAATATTTTCACCTTTGGGTCCCTATACTAAGGGTATATGCAAGATACAACTATCCTCTAGCATAGGTATTATCAAATAACCAACAGATTATATTTCAAGAATAAAACAGGCATGCATATATACCATATCACATGCTACAATATATCGCAAAAATTTGCTAATAACAATCATGCAATATCACAAGATAATGCATATGCATACATTTACATCACAACAACAGTGTATCGGATAGAATACTTGCCTGAGCGACTGGGGGTTACGAATGGCTCGGGACGAGTCTGGTAACCTATAAACAACAAGTAAGTTGGAATTAAACCAAAGTCACTTGTGAATCTATACTTTAACTAACTTAGACTCTAACGCTTGTTTTGCGCTCACTGATTCGCTTAAGTCACTCGGGTACCCTCGGCTCCACCATTTTTAATAATTTAACCTTTACGAGTTTTAAAGCGATTCCTTCGCGAGTGACTTACCAACTGCCTAAACACTTACCATAAATGTTTCATGCATTAATTAACCCTTTTTGGTGTTTAACCTACAATTCAAAGTAAGGCGAGGGAAAAAATTTCGTTCGCGAAACGCCGTTACTTGAAACGGTCGTTTCTCCTAAACCGTAAATCGGAATCGAACGAACTACATATCAAAACGAAGCTCGTAACATGAGCTATCTAAACATGGCAGTGGTCACAATCTAGCAGGGGGTTCTCGGGTCCTAATGCTATGCAAAAACAGTCCAAAGAAAATCGGACATTACGACGGCTATGTTTACGCGATTACCAATTTATACCACTCCAATTCTTTACCAATTCACTACAAACCACCCAACCATCATCAATACATCAAACACAACTTATATCAAGGCAAAGTCAGTCCATAATCTCAAGGTTTTCCAACTTATTCAACCACAAACACGATCTACTAATCCATAACTTAAGATTCATTAACCATTAACCAAGATTCATATCCAAAATCACCACAAATCCAACCCAACTATCTAACATACATGGATCTTGCTATACATACATGGATATTTCTATATAGACATTAATCCATCCATAAACTCATCAAAACTCAAAGTTCAAACTATAAGTTAAAGGTGAAAGTTGTTTATACCTCCTTGAAGCTTCCTAACACAACCCAAGAGCTTTGAATGCCTAAAAGAACCTTGATCCTTGCTTGTATAACCTTAATCTTTCATAAAATCCAAGAAAACTAAAGTTATTTCTTGAAGGTTACTATTCACCATTCTTCCTTGATTTATAGAAAAAGATTGGCTTGGAATTAGAAGCTTAAACTTATAGGAAGTATGTAACTTAACTAGGAGAAGCTAGGATAATTACCTTGCTAAATAATAAGTGTGGAGCTTGGATCTTCAAATTTTAAGAAATGGGCCGAGAGCTAGCTTGGGAAGAATGATATTTTTGTGTTTTGTTTGATGAAAATGAAATGATTTGCTTGGTTGGTTGATTTGTGTGTTGTTTTTGGTTAATGACTTAATTAACCTTTTATTTGGTGGTTATAAACCAATCACACCTCCTCCTTCCCTATGTCATGCTTGTGTCACCTTGCACATGTCATTATGCTCCCACTTGTCCACACCTTGTGGTTTGATGATGTCACAATCCCTGGCTTCTTGTACAAGCTTGTCTCTTGGTCACTTATTTGTTTTACGGTTCGCTTATCTTTCGTTCTCGTTTATCGTTTGAGGGATCATACCCGGGATCTTATTACTTAGGTTCCCTTAACCTTTCTCAATATATTATATTCCTTTTATGATCCTCTCTTATAATCCTTTAATTTAAATCCTTTTTATCCTGTTACCTTATACTCAATTCTCTCCGTATATTGTGGATTTCCGGGAAAATCAAAGTGTTCGGAATTGGATTCTGACGATCTTTACATACACTTATATACCACATAGAGTACTAATAATATCCCATAAGATCAATAACAGAACCCCTACATAGCGTGGCATGAAAAGTTTTCTCATTCAGCAAAAACACTATTCATAAGGGTTTCAAAAATTCCCCAAAAATTGGGGTTATTACAGTTGTACTGCTTTGCTGGATACTGCTGATAAGGCTGTTGAACCGCATTCTGAGTGTTGCTCAGCTAAAGTTAGGATTATTACGGTTATTGGGATGATAGGTGGCTAGCACAGGTTGCTGCGACCTCTGAAAGTTGCTAGCACACTGCTTCATCTCATGGGCACCAGCACAAAGCTCACAGACACTAGTGATCTGATTAACTCCATAATTAGCCAAAGAATCCACCTTCATCGTCAAAGCCTTAAGCTGAGCAGCTATAGCAGTAGTTGTATCTAACTCTAGAATTCCTGCTACCTTGCCCTGAGATAGTCTCTGAGTAGGATTCTGGTATTCATTAGCAGCCATCACTTCAATCAATTCATAAGCTTCATCATAGCTTTTAGCCCATAAGGCTCCTCCTGATGTTGAATCAGGCATGGGTCTAGAAGTAGCACCCAATCCATTATAGAAGCAGTTAATGATCATCCAGTCAGGCATCCCATAGTGAGGATACTTTCTCAGCATCTCTTTGTAACGATCCTAAGACTCACATAAAGATTCTCCAGATTGCTGAGCAAATTGAGTAAGTGCGTTTCTGATTGCAACAGTCTTCGCCATATGAAAGAATTTGGTTAAGAATTTTTTAGCAAGATCCTCCCATTTGGTGATAGACCCTGGTGGTAGAGAATGTAACCAGCACTTTGCTTTATCCCACAGAGAGAATGGGAAAAGCCTCAACTTAATAGCATCTTCAGAAACTCCATTGAACTTGAAAGTGTCACAGATCTCGATGAAATCTCTGATGTGCATGTTGGGGTCTTCTATCGGAGAACCACCAAACTGAACTGAGTTTTGTATCATCTGAATCGTGATCGACTTGATCTCAAAGATGTTAGCCGAGATGGCTGGTCAAACAATGCTAGACTGAATATCATTGATCTTCGGTTGAGAGTAGTCCATCAAAGCCTTTGGATTTGCTTCTGGTTCTCCCATTGCAAAAAGTACCTCTTCTTCCTTCTCAACTAAGATCTCTTCTTTAACTTTCTCCTCGACTACAACTTCTTCCTCAGCTTGATCCAGCGTCCTCTTACGAGACCGAGAACGCATATGCATACATGCTCGCTAGAGTACCTGAAACACGACAAGGAATTTAGTAAGTAACAATGTCCGAGTCACTGAACTTTAATGACCAAAGATGACAAACACATAAACTAAAAATTAACACTGAAGTCCCCGGCAGCGGCGCCAAAAACTTGTTAGGGAGAAAATACGCGCTAAAATTACACGCAAGTATACACATTCGCAAGTAATATAGAATTAATTCTAGTTCATTCCCACATGGACAGGTTTAGATTAACTTTAATCAATGTATCTATGCAACAATGGTATGGTTATTATCCAATGCTAAGACGAATCACAAAGTGAGGTTGTTTATAACTAAGATTAACTAAGAGATTATACTAAAGAACATTAACTAAGAGAGTTGAATACTATATGACACAAACATGGGATTCTAATTTCATTAAATACTTCATTCAATAGCCTTTCCATTCTTAACCTTAGCATGCAATGGTGATACTAATCAGATAACACGAAACTGATCACCGCCAACTTTCGTCGTACGAATACATATTACCAGACATCCACAAAAGAGATAGAGGATGAATAGACACCAATTATATTGAGACCCTATATGCTTATAGAATTTGACAACATAATGGTTTAATGCACAAGTTATCTATCATGATTACATAGGGCAAGTAAGATGGTTAAAATTACCTACGAATCATGTATATCAAAATACATGAACCTATGCTAGCATGGCAAGTTCTAAACCCTTAAATTCACTTTCGCTTCATTAAAGATTAACACGCTATCTTATAAGTTCGCGACGCTCATAAGACGAATAAGTACAACCAATACTAGGTTATCATACAATCACCACACACTAAGGCATCAAAACAAATTAACTAAGGAAATCCATAAATAAATCCGTTAGAACCCCACGATAACGATTAGCCCATAGTCGGAATCATCAACGTGGATTCCGATAAAAGCATGGTATAATAAACGTAGTCCTTATACTGAATAAATAATAAACCAAGTACGAAACAAGAGTATAGGTTCACGAATAAGAAAAATAGCATCCAAAGTTATAACTTAAAATAAAGAATCACAAGAATAAACTAGATCCTCTTCGCCTTGGTTGAATTGTATTTTACGGTCTTCTTACACCTTCTCCTTAAGCTATAGTACGTCTTGTTATGAAAAACGAACATAAGTTATATTTATATAGCAGACCATGCAGAGTAGAAGTCTATCAATCAGAATCAAAAGAGAATCAAGATTCTTTTATCTTGACCTGGTGCGGCCCCGCGCTTGACCAGCATGGGCGCGCTGAGTTTCCGTTCTTTGGGCGCGGGCGCACGCTATCACAACGTGGGTGTGCTGACTCTCTGGATAATTTTCAGACTTCTTCTTTTCTTGCTAATTTGAGTTGGTATTTTCACGAGCTTTTATTCTGGACATCATCCTAGCACCATATTAGCATCAAAACAATGCTAATTCACCTGTATTTCTGATAAATGCCTGAAATGCAAAAACACTACAAAAACACGTTAAAAACACTAAAAACTTGAGTACAAAACATCAATTCAAAGTTTTACAGAGCGTTATAAAGTGTTAGGTCCAAATATATATACAGATGGGGGGTGAATGTATGTCTTTCGTTTTCGTTAATTAATTGCAGCGGAAAATAAACCTCAAAAACAAAATAAACAAACACAACGAGATTCACGGAATAATTCTTATTATTAAGAAATTAAACCATAAAGATTTGCTTATAACTCCGAATATAAATAATTCGAAGCAACAAATATAGAGAGAACCAAAATAATAACAATCAATTTGGGGTTCTATGGCGATCAAGAGTAGAGTAGCACTTGAATAATATATGTGGCGATCAGCTGAGTTTCCTGTATGTCCTGCTCTGTGGCGATCAGTGCTCTGTGGCGATCAGAGAAGCCGCCTTTGCCTTAACATTTTACCTCGCCTATGGTGACTAGTATAGTAGAGATAAATCAGCATAATATGATTTCTTTCTTTGCTGCACAACCACATGTATGTGGCAGAAGATTGATTTATGCAGGAGAAAGAAAAATAAGTCGCCATAGAATGAAAAACCAGCCGCCTTTTCCTTAATATAATTCTCTATATGGCGACTTAGAGTAGCACGAATTCAAGCAACAAACAAAGCCTTAATTTCTGAATCATGTAGGCACAGGGGAGAATTACTGAGCACGCGCTAATCAACCCATGAGGTCGCCATAGGTGCGCTATACGCGCGCGTTGCTTTGCCGCACAGATACACAAAGAAACCAATCCAAGTTTTTACTTCTGCAAAGCTGTTTTGTTTGGTTTCTTTTCATTAGAACGCATGGTCCCACGTGGCAATCAATAAAAATGAAGGTGCCATTTTCAAGTATCAACTAGGGTGTTTCTTTTGTTTACCAGGGACCCACGACGACTTGCATTTCTTTCATCTCCCATGCATGCCATAAACACAAAACTGAGTTGCCATTTTCTTTATTCAGAATCCTGAATTTGTTTCTTTTATAAAATAAAATGTACACGACTGCATGCATTTTACTTAATTAAGAAATCGAGTATTGCACGACAGTAGATCTAGCTGACAGTAAATTAATTAAATAAATAAATAAACATTTAATGTTTAAAAATTAAATAAATAAATGAAGTATTAGTTTTCATTTATTTATTTAAATCAAAAATCAAATATTAATTTATTTATTTAAAATCAATTGTTGATATAATAATTAAATAAATAAATGAATCGATTTCTATTTAATTATTTAATAAAAGATCAGCCATTGATTAAATAATTCCTGTAAATTCTCGGGTTGTACTCCTCTGTATCTGCAGGCCTTCTAATCTCTGGGATTTTGTACCTTAGTATATTTCCAAACTCCTCGAGTACAAAAACCACTTAACAGTGTTCCTAAAAATAATACTCCATTTCCTTTCACAGATCACTGACGTCTTGTGCATGGGTCTGGTTCACAGATGACTAGTTCTGCTCTCAGGCCTTCGTATTATACCCGTATAAACCACTGTTAAGATTTCTACTAAATATAACCAACTTCACTAGGAATCCTTGAGGTCTTCACACTGATTCTGACAACTGCTTCGAATGACTCCAACCTTATTCCTCCGATGCCTGAACAAATTAATGAACTTCATATGGATCACTGTTGACATCTTCTTCACTACAGCTAACAAAACCTTTGGTGCATATACCGAATATACAATCTGTACTGATCCTAGTGGAACATAGATTATTTCAAAGTCCTTGTTCTGTGTTGAGTTATCCAAACCAGTATTGTTGAGATAAACATACAGCTTCAATCTTGCTCAACTAACCTTATCCAAAAATCTTCAATCAGCTTTCAGCGAATCCTTTTTTCCACAAGGGATTATGATGTCTTTCTACTTTCAATCCTGGACTTGGAAATAATACTATCTTATATCTATCACATCTTCTATAAGCACTCAACTTCAGCAGAGAACAGATTCTTCTCTCCCTTATGTAAAGTTGCAGATAGATACGTCTTCCAAATACTGTCTTCAATAATCTTCAGATCTTCCCATAAAGCACATAGACATCATTTTGGAACTTGTAATCGAAGCCCAATAATTTCTCCCCTTAAGATGAAGAATCCCTTCCTTGGTACAATAAAGTTAAAAATCCCTCTTCTTAGTTACAGAAAGACTATCAGTCCATAATCTCTTCATAATCTCTCCCCCTTAGTTGAGTAATCCTTCAAAATGTATTCAGAGTAAAACCTTAGGATCAACCAACCAAGTGAAGAGACTATTTGGTAACCATTCCTCACAGTGCAAGTGTGTGATTTCTGTTTAGTGATCTCACAATTGTGTTTCACTCCACTCTACACTCAAGTGTTTATCACTCAGTCTCACAGTGTGTCACTCACTCAAAGCTCCAAACATCCAAGTGTACCTGCGAGAAAATCCTTTTAATAGAAAAGTTGTCTTCCACCTTTAAGGATGGAAACTCTCAGTCAAGAGATTCAGAAATGTTCCTTCTGAGAGGGGAAATTAGGATTCTTTTAAGTGATAGAATTCCTAATATCCCTCAACTTCCATGAAGAAGTATACCTTATAAACTCATCAGTTGATATCTGAATCCTCATTTACAAGTTGCTATTTTGACTAAGTCAAAATCATAACCAGATTTGAATTCTGGGAAGATAACCAATGATCAATGATATGCCATTAGGGATCAAAGATTTCTTTTAAAGTCTGTGAGGACTTATTCAAAATCAGAGATAAAGATTAGAACATGATCCAGGATTTCAACCTATTGCCATTGACCTTGATATGGTTTGACAATGATTGATGCATCAAACCTTCCTTGTGTGTGTGAATCTCACATGTGCATTGGAAACATTATAATCAAGGGGTAGTGACTCTTATACAGATGCCTGGATGACATGAGAATTTTCAATAGATAACATTCTTTTGGGAGAATGCACCTAGTAACTGTTTATATGCCTTTTTTAGCTCTATATCCTGTTGAGATAATAGAGATGGGCTTACAGATGTCTCAGGTTATACATACTCTACTTCTTTGTGAGAGACAGAGCTGTAGGGTTGACCTTTCCTTCCTTATGTGGTGCTTCTTGGCACTATCTCCCTTATCCTCAACACAACTCCAAAACCAAGTGGTAATTTTGTCTAATCACTAAGTTGATATCTCAAGAAAATTAAGTGAATCAGAGCAAAATCTGGGAAATGTATCAGAGTATGGGTAATGGAATACTGTTTGAGAAGTGTTTGGTTCTAATGACTTGGGCTAGAACCTATGAGGTTTGATAGGCTTTTAGTCAGTTCCTAAAACCACTGAGGGTGTTGAAGATCACAAACATCTGAAGTAAAATATCAGAGAGTTTGATGATCAAGAACAGAGTGATTTCAGAATCAGAGATTTGTTACCTTTACTTACCACAATATGGATTCATGAAGGATGTCTCAGATGATCATGCTTTCTGAATCTTTTGACAATGCTACTCAAACAAATCTCATCAACTCAAAACAGTTCAAAGTTAGTCCAATACAGATCAATACTATAGAGGAAGGAGATGAACATTATTTTATGCTTATAAGATATGCATAAGGTAATCAGAATATAGGAAATATATCAGGATCAAATATCCAGAACAAAACATAAGCATAGCAAGATCATCAGAGTTACACATATGATCAACCTATAAGTCATATAAGCCATTAATTATGCCAGGAGTGTATCCAACAAGTATGCACCAATTAATTAGATAACACAAGACTGAACCAATTTAAAATCTACTCCTAACATAATAATATCAATATCAAGAGTGTTTACATCAGAGTAAGCATATAACATGTAAACATTCAAACAACTCATATATTGCATCAAAAACTCTAACTACTTACCACTATCATATAACATGTAAAGCATGGTAATCAGTTAGCTTCAAAATAAGTTTACAAACATGGATATATATATATAATGAATAGATATGTAAACTTACTTTCCCCTCAAGGCATCATCATCGGGGTAGTAAAGTTTACCCGCACCAAATTACATTTGTTGATTTCCAATTAATTGGACAAATTCAACATGCCAAGTTCACTAACCAACTTATTGAAGGTAACTTCATCAAGTGGCTTCGTGAAAATGTCTGCAATTTGGTCCGTTATGGGAACATAATGAAGTTCCATAATTCCATTCGTTATATCCTCTCAAATGAAATGATACCTTATATCAATATGTTTGGTCCTTGAGTGCTGAACAAGATTGTTTGAGATTGCTATGGAACTTGTGTTGTCACAGTAGATAGGAATATTCTTCAAATCAAGTCCATAGTCTCGAAGTTGGTTTCTCATCCAAAGAAGTTGAGAATAGCAGCTACCAGCAGCAATGTATTCAGCTTCAGCAGTAGATGTAGAAACTGAATGCTGCTTCTTACTAAACCAAGAAACCAATCTTCTCCCAAGAAACTAACAGCTTCCTGTAGTACTCTTCCGATCAATCTTACAACCAGCGTAGTCAGAATCTATATAGCCGATGAGATCAAAGCTTGTATCTTTAGGATACCGGATACCTAGATTAGGTATACCCTTCAGATATCTGAAAATTCTTTTAATGGCTATCATATGAGATTCCTTCGGATCAGCTTGGAACCGTGCACACAAGCATGTAGCAAACATAATATCTGGACGACTCGCAGTCAGGTAGAGTCATGATCCAATCATGCCTCGATAATGAGTGATGTCCACCATCTTACCAGACTTGTCTTGATCAAGTTTTGTGGCAGTTGTCATCGGAGTTTTTGCAGGTGTTGAGTCTTCCAACTGATATTTCTTCAGTAGATCTCTGATGTACTTCATTTGACAAATGAAGATACCATCTGATTTCTGACTCACTTGTAATCCAAGGAAGTAGCTCAACTCACCCATCATACTCATCTCATACCTACTCTGCATAAGCTTAGCAAACCTTGCACAAAGTGCATCATTCGTAGATCCAAATATAATGTCATCAACATAGACTTGCATAAATATGGTATCATCTTTATGATTCTTATAAAACAGAGTCTTATCTTTGTCACCTCTAGTGAAACCATTTTCAAGAAGAAATTCTGAGAGAGTGTCATACCATATTCTCGGCGCTTGCTTTAGACCATAAAGAGCCTTGAAGAGAAAATAGACAAAATCTTCAAACTCGGGATCTATGAAACCAGGGGGTTGCTCCACATAGACCTCTTCTTCAAGCTCACCATTCAGGAAAGCACTTTTCACATCCATCTGATATACCTTGAAGTTTGAATGTGCTGCAAATGCTAAAAACATCCTGTGGCTTCAAGTCTAGCAACTGGTGTAAAGGTCTCATCGTAGTCAATCCCTTCTTCTTGAGAGTACCCCTTAGCAACCAGTCTCTCCTTGTTCCTTGTTACAATTCCATCTTCGTCAAGCTTGTTTCTGAAAACCCATTTTGTGCCAAAAACTGATTTGTCTTTAGGTCTGGGTACAAGTTTCCACACTTTCTGTCATTTGAACTGATTGAGTTCCTCTTGCATAGCAATCACCCAATCAGGATCTCCAAGAGCTTCATCTACTTTCTTTGGTTCCATTTGAGATAGAAACCCAGAATATAAACATTCATTTGATGTAGCTCTTCTAGCTCTTACTCAAGTATTAGAAACACTAAGTACCAAATGCCAAAGATGGTCTTTACTCCATTCTTTACGTCTTGGTAGACTTGCTTTTGATGACTCTGCATTTCCAGAATTAAGTTTAGTCAGACTAATAGATCCTTGTTCTTCTTATTCTGATCTTCTAGCCTTTACTCCGGTATCAAAATTACTGAGTATCATATGCCAAGGATGGTTTTTACTCCATTCTTACATCTTGGTAGACTAGCTCTTGATGACTCGGTATTTTCATAATTGTGTTGAGTCTGACTAGTAAATCCTTGTTGTTCTTCTTCTTCTGATCCTCTAGCCCTCTGGTATCAAAAACACCAAGTAACAAGTGCCAAGGATAGTTTTTACACTATTCTTACGTCTTGGTAGACTAGCTCTTGATAACTCAGCATTTTCAAAATTATGTTGAGTCTGACTAGTGGATCTTTGTTCTTCTTGCTCCCCCTGAGTTGTTGTCGGCATGATCTATAGAATCTGAAGCTTGTGGATTGGTTCCAAAGATGATATGACTGTGCTTCTTCCAGTTTCCACTATCATTACTGCATCTGAACCACTTCCATTATCATCATTGTCAATTAATCCTTTAGAATCTGAATCTTGAGAACTAGTTCCAGAAATAGATTGACTATCTTTGCTTGTCTCAGAACCATTCCCATCATATTCTGAATTAGAATTGTTATTATTGACAAGATTATTTGCATTTACATCTTCATTTGAGACAACCTCAAGTTCATCTTCATCATCAGAAAGATCTTCAACATTTAGATTGTCTAAGCTGTCTTCCTTATGATTACTTGGGAGCTTGCTGTCATTAAGTGTTAATAATGACAGAAATAAAATCTCATAATCAAACATGATTCACTATCCACTAAGTCTACTACCAATTATGATATTCAACAAAGAATTCATTAATTGTTAGACTCCATGGAAATTGAATTATATCCAACTATGTTACACACATGATTTTGATCTTAGTGAGTTTTTCAGAAAAGGCAATGTAAAATATCTCGCTATTATCAAATCTCACCACCATCTTGTGACAAAAATATTAACAAAATTTGTCAACAAATTTATTCAAGTATGTAGTGCTACAAAACTCACCATTAACTAGTGATAAAACTATCAACAAGAATTGTTACTAGATTTATCAGAAGTTTATAGTGCTACAAATATCACCACCAACTAATGATATGAATTATCAAGAGTTTATGGTGCTACAGAACTCATCACTAACCATTGAAAAAGATTCTCAATTGTGTAATGCTACTAAACTCATCACAAACCACTGAAATCGATCATCAGAGGTGTGATGCTGCTAAACTCATCACAAATCACTGAATAAATCATCAGAGATGGATGCAGCTAATCTCATCACAAACCACTGAAATAGATTATTAGAAGTGTGATGTCGCTACTACTTTAACAATTTGACTTATGGAGCAAATAATAAAGTTGAATTGCTTCAAGGTCCATAGATCAAACTATTAAAGTAGAAACTCAACAAATAACTGCAACAGATATTCAATAAATATATGCATTTAAATATTGAGTGAGAGATTACATTCCTGATTTCACGCCATATCCTGTAGTGATTCCTTTTTTATCATCTCCAAAGGTTACTACTGGGCCAGCTCACTTGTCCACTTCTGATAACAGGGCTCTATCCTCGAACTCTTGTGTATTAAACATCCAATTTTCACAATTCACATGGTTCGCTTCACTTTTTCTTGCCCTGTCTACGTTATGGATCAAGTTTTCTTTGGTACCCAAACTAAATTAGGTCCAGGGGACTTAGAGAGATTCACACTATGAATAATATCATATGCAAATTTAATATGCTTTTGTTTCTCATCGACTGTCTCCTTCTTGTTAGGTCCCAATATATTTGTAGAAGGGGGGTTGAATACAAACTATACCGTTTAATCGAATAAAATGCGGAATAAAAATTGAAACAAAATTCAAGTTAAATAAAACTTTTATTAAACTTGAAATGTGTTACAACAACGGTATCTGTTACAAGGAATTAATCTTAAATTAATTATCACAAATTTAGAATAAATTCGACATGAACTTTTTCTATTTTTGCAATAATTAGAATCAAATGCTAAAAGCGATTTGAGATTAAGTTCTAGGGATTTTGATCCGCTGGATAGTTACACAAGAACAACAACAGAATTTCTAGTGGATTGGATTTAACAATAACTGCTAGAAATAAATGCTGTGAGAATTTTATAATAATTTCTCTGCTTCTGTTTGTTTTGTGTTCTTCAGTGGTTGGCTGTGTATTCCAATGTGTTAGCAAAATGATCTGCTTCTGTTTGTTTAAGTAAACAGATCACTCGAATTGAATCAGCATGACATTCGGCAAGACAATCCAAAATGAACTAGCAAGACAATCCAAAATGAACTAGCAAGACAATCCTTTGAACTGGTAGAACTTTCGGTAGGACAATTACTTGACTTGGAAAGACTATCGGTAGGATAATAGAATGACTTGGTAGAACTATCCAGAAAGACTTGGTAGGACTTTCGGTATGACAATACAATTGTCATACCAGTTCAAATCTGTTTTGCTGATTTTCTTTTTGAATATAAATCCAAAATCATTTCTGAAAAATGCATAATATTAATTCAGAATTAATTAACCAATTAATTCAATTAATCAATAAATTAATCTTTGCAGATTTAATTTATTTTCTTAATTAAATTAAATGACTTAATTAATTAATAGAGAATTAATACTACTCTTGAACAGCAGCCACTCTTCTGACAATCTTCTGAAAATCACTGAATCCATTTCACCACTTGAATGTTGACACTCGATGTACTGTCTGGTTCATGAATGACTAACTTCTGTGATGTTTCTCCAAGTCTTGATTTTCTTCAGATTGAATTCCTTTAATTAATTGATACCCTGACGAGATCTCTGACACTTGGTTAAATCTACAATCTTGATTTATATCACTGAGGCTTGATCAATTACTTGAGCTTCTTCCAGTGAATCTTCAAGTCTGTAGATGAACAATGTTTCTTAACCCTTTGACAAATGTTACTTTGTGAGATCTCTCCGACGATAGATCCACTATTTACTTATTACATTCTTATTTGAGTTGAGTTAAATCCTCGAATAAACAAATAGGCTTAACATATGCCTTTCAATCTCCCCTATTTGTTTGTTAGACAATAACAACAAATACCTAGAGGATAACTCAACTAACAAATAAGAAAAAGATATAAACAGTAATGCAAAGTAAATAGCAGAAAAGTTCTGGATTATATTTAACATTTTCCAGATTTCAAAAGAAATTTACAAGTGAATACAAGATAGATGTTCCTCTAGCCTGAACATATAACTACATTAGTCTATCTTGATTCATAAAGCTCTAATCATATTACATTGAGTTTTGAGCTAATTGACTTCAGTTGTCTTCTCTTCTGACTTCACCTTCTTCTAAATCTTGAAGCAACTCATTGTCAAAGACACGATCCTTTTCTGAAGTGAAGCTTGCTGGTCTGACTGGTTGAACTCCAACTGACTTCAGCTTATTCTTGAACTGATTGTACCTTTTAATATTCTTTTCACAATAAGCTTGAATCAAATCAGCAGCTTGAGTCTTCAACATGGATGAGTATCCAGCAGTTCTTAAATGATGTTCCATCCCGACCAGATGCTCAGCTGAGTAGTCTTTAAGAGATTGTGCATCTAGCTGACAGATTTGAAGACAATCAGACTTAAAGAATCTCACCTGATGAGGATTGTTGACCACTTGAGGACTAGCCCTGCTGGCAAACTCTTTAAGCCTTTCTCAAAGAACTTCATTCAATTCTGAGCTTATTTTTACTTTGTTGAGAAGAACCCAAATCTCTGACAAAGAACGATTCTCAAACAGATGAAGTGACACCTTAAAAGATCCTTCACTCTGACAATATACAAAAATGCTCATCTCATTTAGGGATTTGTCAAAAGCAGCTGTGATCCTTGAGACTTCAGTCTTGATAGCATTCATGTACATGTCATTGTTAGGATTTGAGATTTCCAGCTTGTCAAGAAGATATAGGAACTGCCTATCATTGTTAGTGCTCAGCTGAGGCATATCAAGTACTTTCCTAGACTCATCCCATTTTTCACCAATCTTCAGTCTTACATCTCTTCTCATTTCTTTGGCTTTAATGTCATGAAGACGTTGCTTTTCAAGAGTTTCTGTTCGTTCAATGCTTTTTCTCATGTCAGTGATCTGGGATACCTTTTTGAGTTCAGCTTCTTTTCTTTTCAAGTCTGATTGTTGTTGCTGAAACTCTTTCTTAAAGATAGGATCCACTGTAGCTTCCTCTTCCCATTCTCCAAAATCACTTTCCTCTTCAGCTTCATATAAACCATCTTTATCTTCCAAGACTGGTTCAGTGGGAATGTCAAAAATATCAAAGTCATCCTGTTCTCCACTGTAGTAGACATCATCAGCCTTTCCTTTGTCTCCAGCAGAGGTATCTTTTTCTTTTCCCTTTCCACTACTCCCTTTCTTCTCCCCCTTAGTTGAGGGATCCTCTACTGACTTTGCTTTAGAACCTCCATGACCTCCATCACCTCCAGAGCATGAGCCTCCACCAGAAGGCCCTTCAAAGTAAGTTCTTTGTTCTTCATTAGGGCAGTGAGAATTCTTGATCATGAAATACAAGTGTTTCATCCCTTCATTAAGATGTTCCATGCCCGTTTCTATCTTTAGAAATTTGGAGGAGTCCAGTGAATGATTCATTTCAACCAGGTCTTCAAGAGAAGTCATTCTTGTATTTAGAGAGCAGAAGTTAGAAATGTCATCAGCTGATAAAGTTGGATTTTCCTGAATGGAATTGAGCTTTGGTATGACAGTGGTCTTGAGATCTGAGATATCATTCCTGATGAGTGCCAACTGATTGTTGACAGAGGTGGAAGAAGAAGACCGTTCAACCACTTGTGCTTTGAATGATTTAGCTTCAGCTTGGCTTTTAGCAAGTTCTTCTTTTAAAGCAGCAATTTGAGCTAACAGGTTTTCAGTGTCTGTGTCTGTGTGTGCTCTCACCTGAATTTCACTCGTGTTTGGTTCACTCACCTCACGTGCTTGTGTTTCTCTCAATATAATTGCTTGTGAGGAGTCTTCATGTTGCTGTACTTCTGTACCTGCAATTAAAATCACCCTAACCTCTTCAAGAGAGGTTAGTGGTGGTGCAATGGGAATTCGCGAGTCCCGATCCTCAGTCAAACCTATCATTTCATGTGAAATAGATGTATGAATTGCTTCAGGGATAGATTGACCGAGTTGCCCTCCACTTTCTCCAGATAAATCTGCGAGTGGAGAATCCCGTGAGGGAGCCAGAGGTGTTGGATCTGGGAGGGGAGAAAATGACTCTATTAAAGGTGGCTGAGAGTCAAATTTTCCCTCAGAAGCATGTGACGGCTCTTCTGCCGTAACTATGGCAGGCACTGTAACAGACTCTATGTGCATTCCTCGCTCCGTGTCCTGAGTATCATCTACGGGTATGTATGGTTCCATTGTGAGTAATGGAATTGTGCTTGACTCAGTACAGGATGCCATGGCCCTATGGCGAATTTCAATAGATTCATCCTGTTGAGAGGATGTTTCTAGTAACTGTTCAGTGGCCATTTCAAAGTCCATGTCCTGTTGGGAGGACAAGGATGGACTTTCAGATGCCTCAGTAAATGTTCTTCTTTTCTTCGGAGGAGGCAGAGCTGAGGGTTCATTCACATCCACCAATACACTACTTCCTATTAACCTTCTGGGTAACATTTTAGACAGTGGGGGAGAGGTTGAGATAGGTTGTGACTCTGTGTTTGGCTCTATGACCTGGGATTGAAGCTGTGGTTCTACAACTTTATGGTCAGTCCTATCAACCACTGGGGGTCTTTCAATAGAAGTAGGAATGGAGTGAGAGTGAGGAATTACTACCTGTAATGGAAGAGCATCTGATGTTGGAGGAGCCTGGGTGGCTTGAACCACTGGAGGTTGAGCTTGCTGTTCATGACCGGGAAGATTGAAAATAGGTAAGGGAATATAAGTGGCCATGAAAGCAGATACAAGTACTGGAACTTGCATGAATTTGAAAGTTGTGTCTTGGCGGGTGTAAATCTTTTTGCTTACAGGAGGGGGTTCGGTTACTGCGGAGTTAGCAAAAAGGGCTTTGTGCTCAGGTATGAGAAGATGATCTGCTATAAGCATGAGAAAATGAGCATAGTAACACGAGACCCTACGATTTGTAGAATGATCATGTAAAGCAGTAGTGAGACGTCTCAAGAGAATGGGTAAAAGTAGTTTGCCAAAATTGATCCTTTGATTGAAAACAACCGCAAGACCAATATACTGCAGAGTGGAAGTGATGTTGTGAAAGTTGGATTTAGTGCAGTTGGCAAACACTTTAGAAAGAGTATCGAAGAAAATGTCCCATTCAGACACCAAATTGGATTTTGAAAGTTTAGTTAAATTGATCACCCCCTGATAGTGAATAGCATGGAAAAAGTTTGAAATATCATTTTCAGAGGGCAAATTACAGAAATTGTCCATAGGAAAATTTAAAGCTCGATTGACGACTGTTTCATCAACCACATACTGTGTGTTTGCCACGGTGAATGAAAACGATTTAAAATCATCGGCCACAGTAGAGGTTGTGCAAATCAGTCTTAGCAGATCAACATTTAAAATCACATTTGATTTAATAGCAGAGCTAACAATCGAATGGTCATTTAAAAATCTAATCCACGGCTTAAATTTTTCTACATCACATTTATCTGGATTAAAATAACCAACAAGATTATGCGAAACAATTTGGAAATTGAGAGCCATTTAAAAATAATAATAAGACACACACTTTCAGAATTTTAAGAATAATATTAAGAAAATTTGAATTAATTAAATTAATTTAATAATTCGAATTAAATCAATTATAATCGAAAAATTTAGAAAGTAATGTATCTCGTTAAAATTCTTAATTCGCAATAACAGATCTGAAAAACTCACAATACACAAAACCAAATTGAAATACCAAAAACACAAGACACAATAACAATCAGATTGTTTTGGGAAAAAAAATTGATAGAAATAACTGAAATAAAAAAAATTGGGCAGCACTTCACTTCTGTATAGTATAACTGGTATGACAATCCGGGATTGTCATACCGATTGTCATACCAGCTTAAAGACAGAAAAAACATAAAAGAAATAAAATTAATAAACACTAAATATATATAACTGGTATGATAATCCGATAGTCATACCGATTGTCATACCAGTATAAAATAAAAGAAATATATATATATAAGGTTTATAACTGGCAAGACAATTGATAGTCATACCGATTGTCTTGCCAGTATAAAACTATACTGATAACCAAAATAACACAATTATATACTGAAATGACTTTCAGCAAGACAATTTCAATTGTCTTGCCGATTGTCATTTTGGAAATAAAACAATTATAAACAAAATAAGTATGTACATATCTATATATATAAGTACTGGAATGATTTTCAGCAAGACAATTTTAATTGTCTTGCCGATTGTCATTCCAATAGAAAGACAATTATATACTTACAGAAAATATTTATAAAAACAAAGATAATATTTCAGAATTAATTATTTTTATTCCAAAAATAGATTTCTGTTGAATTTTAGCAAGTAAAATTCATAGAAAAATATTTTTAGAGAAAATAAAATATTCTGAGATATTTGAAATTAACAAGTAGAGTAAATAAAACAGATAAGATAATATAAATTACATAGAATTAAGCAAGAAATATGATAAAATGATAAAATAAATTTGCAAATGAATTTTTCATTTATGAAAAATTCATTTGTAAATTCATTCAAGAACAGATCTCAGATATTAACTAGATTAATCACTAAAACTATTCAACATACCCAATTTACCAACTAATCTGGTAAACGTGGATTCATCAAGTGGTTTAGTGAAAATATCTGCTATTTGTTCTTCTGTTGGAACAAAAAATAGTTCAGCAGTACCATTCATGACGTGCTCTCTAATAAAATGATACCTGATGTCAATGTGCTTTGTCCCCGAGTGCTGCACAGGGTTGTTGGTGATGGCTATTGCACTTGTATTGTCACATAAAATAGGAATTTTATTCAATACAGAGCCATAGTCTCGTAGCTGGTTCCTAATCCACAAGATCTGAGCACAGCAGCTTCCAGCAGCAATATATTCAGCCTCGGCCGTTGAGTTGGAAACTGTTTGTTGTTTCTTGCTGTACCTTGAGACTAGCCTGCTACCTAGGAATTGACAACTCCCTGAGGTGTTTTTCCTATCAACAACACTTCCTGCATAATCTGAATCTGTATATCCAACAAGGTTAAAACCAGATTCTTTAGGGTACCAAATACCTAGATTTGGTGTTCCCTTAAGATATCTTAAGATTCGTTTAACAGCAACGAGATGAATATCTCTAGGATCCGCTTGGAACCTTGCACATAAGCATGTAGCATACATAATATCTGGTCTACTTGCAGTAAGATAGAGTAATGAGCCAATCATACCTTTGTAGCTCGTGACATCAACCTTAATGGAATTTTCACATGGTCCAAGCTTAACAGCTGTAGTTGATGGAGTCCTTGCTGATGCAGAATCCTCTAGATTGTACTTTTTGAGGAGTTCTTTGAGATACTTGGATTGACAAATAAAAGTTCCATCTAACCTTTGATTTACTTGTAATCCAAGAAAGAACTTCAGCTCTCCCATCATGCTCATTCCAAATTTGTTGTGCATTAACTTAGCAAATCTCTTGCAGAGATTATCATTAGTAGACCCAAATATTATATCATCCACATAGACTTGGACTAATATAGTATCATTCTTATGTTTTTTAGAAAAGAGAGTTTTGTCTATGACACCTCTAATAAAGCTATTTTCAATAAGAAATTCAGAGAGAGTGTCATACCATTTTCTCGGAGACTGTTTGAGTCCATAGATAGCCTTGAAAAGAAAGAAGACAAAATCCAAATGATCTGGATCTTCAAAACCAGGAGGTTGCTCTACATATACCTCTTCATCCAGCTTTCCATTCAGAAAGGCGCTCTTGACATCCATTTGATAAACTTTAAAGTTTGAGAATGCTGCGAATGCCAGAAATATCCTGATGGCCTCAAGTCTAGCCACTGGAACATAGGTTTCATCATAATCAATTCCTTCAGCTTGAGAATACCCTTTTGCTACCAGTCTTGCCTTGTTTCTTGTAACCACACCATCTTCATCTAGTTTATTCCTGAATACCCACCTAGTACCAACAGCTTTCTTGTGTGTAGGTCTAGGTACCAGTTTCCAGACTTGTTGACTTTCAAACTAATTGAGCTCATCTTGCATAGCAATCACCCAATATGGATCAGTTAGTGCTTCTTCAATCTTCTTAGGTTCCATCTCAGAAAGAAATCCTGAGAACAGACATTTATTTTGAGTAGCACGTCTAGTTCTGACTCCAACATCTGGATCACAAATAATCAACTCAAAAGGATGAGCTTTATTCCAGACAGTCTGTCTTGGAAGATTTGATCTTGATGATTCGCCTTGAAATTCATTTGGATGTTGTGTCATACTAGTTGATCCTTCAGCATCTCCCCCTGAGTTGTTGCCATGTTGACCTGAAGATTCTCCATCAATAGCAGTGGTATCTCCATTGTTGCTAGAGTTTCCATCACCATTACCTTGAGTATCATCATGATTAACAGGTTCTTCACCAGCAACAACCTCAGGTTCTTGACCATGTTCTGATTCTGAATCTGACATATCATCAAACTTCAGTTTCTCAGAAGGATCTTCAGTTTGGATACTAGGGAGTTTAGTGTCATCAAATGTAACATTGACACTTTCAGTTACTTTGTGTTGATCAATGATATACACTCTGTATGATCTTCTTCCATATCCAACAAAAATACCCTCATATGCCTTTGCCTCGAATTTACCACGACGATCATCTCCATCCTTAAGCACGAAGCATCTGGCACCAAATACATGAAAGTACTTGATAGAAGGTTTCTGTTCATTCAAAATCTCATAAGGAGTTTTCATGAAGTCTTTGTTGATTAGAGTTCGATTCTGAGTATAACATGCAGTATTGACAGCTTCAGCCCAAAAGTACATTGGAAGACCTGATTCACTTAACATCGTTCTTGCAGCTTCAATCAATGTACGATTCTTCCTTTCTACCACTCCATTTTGCTGAGGGGTTCTAGGAGCTGAAAATTGTCTGGTAATCCCTTTGTCTGTACAGAATCCATTGAGAAGTGAATTCTTGAATTCTGTTCCATTATCTGACCTTATTGCTCTAACAAGGACATTAGAATCTAACTCAATCATCTTGATATGATCAATCACAACTTGTGGTGTTTCATCCTTAGAGTGAAGAAATAAAACCCACGTATACTTGAAATAGTCATCAACTATCACAAGACAGTAACACTTCTTTGACATCGAAAGGACATTAACTGGTCCAAATAAATTCATGTGCAACAATTGCAGAACACCAGTTATGGAAGATGTGTCAGTGCCTCTGTGACTTGCTTTCTTTGACTTTCCTTTCTGGCAAGCTTCACATAGTCCTTCTGGGGAGAATTCCAGCTGAGGCAGACCTCTGACTAATTCTCTTTTGACAAGAGAATTCATTGTTTTGAAATTGAGATGAGAAAGTCTCTTGTGTCATAGCCAACTCTCATCTAACGATGCCTTTGCATAGAAATAATTGACTTCAGGATTGCTTCCAGAGTTCATGTCAGCTACGTACAGATTTCCTTTTCGGATTCCCATCAAAGAGGGTTTTTCACTTTTCTTGTGCAGAATCTGACACTTCAGCTTGTCGAATAAAACATGGTAGCCGTTGTCACAGAACTGACTAATGTTAAGCAGATTGTGTTCAAGTTCTTGCACAACATACACATTTTCAATAATAACATTTCCAGCTAGCAAACAGCCATATCCCTCCGTTAAACCTTTGTTATTATCTCCAAAGGTAACCACTGGGCCAGCTTTCTCAACCACATTTGATAGCAGGGCTCTATCTCCGGTCATATGTCTTGACGATCCGCTGTCAAGAATCCACACTACCGGTTGTACCTGTTTAATGCCCTGCAATACAAATGGATTAGACCTTCTTCGGAACCCAAGCTTGGCTGGGTCCGGCATACTTGTAAAATTGGCCTTTATCAGGCAAAACAACATTCTTAATTTTAATATTCTCAACTTTCTCAATGACTGGACATTTGACCTTGTGAACAGCCTTGACAAATTTCTGTTTAGGCTTAGGCACAAATGTCTCCTTTCTAGCTTTAGGAGGACTAGCAGTCTTAGACCTATCATGCTTTCTATTATTCACATGTTGACGAGGAGTAGTCTTATCATTAGAAATATGCTTACCATTAAAATAAGCATATATCAGATTAAAAGCACAAGACATACAATCAGGAACACCACATGCTTTATGAGAGGGATTAACAATAGGCAACTTATGCATGGTAGATATGGCATTTGTGTTATCCAACTCATGTGTGTCTGAGTTAGTCTCAGTTGCTTTCACAACCTTGACTGGAACTTTTGACACACTTGACTTGGAGACAGCTTTCTCATTAGCATTATCTTTAGCACGAATTTCTTCTTGAATAATAAATGAGGTCTCATCAAATAGTTCAGCAATTGATTCTTTATAGAAGGGTTCGTCAACACCCTTAAGCACATGTGGTACTTCCCTGCCTTTAGCACAGACATGAGGAGGGGAGTTTATGCCTAATTTTCCAATAGCAGCATTGTAATCATAACCTATTCCAGATGTTTGATTAACAGCTTACTTATTGTAAAACTCTTTGGACTTCGAACAAGAATTAAAGTAAGCTTTAACCTTAGCCTCAAGACTGGTGATCTTGTCTTTGAGAATAGTTTCAAGTTGTCTATAACAGTCAACTCTATTCTCTAGGAAAGATACTTGTTCTTTTAATTTATCTTGATTAATGTGCACAAGTCTTAATTCATTGACATCTTTCTCAAGGTCTTTGATTTGTTGATTTAATAATTCATTATCACGACGAGCACAATCTAAGGAATCTCCTAGATGATAAACTAATTCAGCATCAGTAAATTTTACCTCTTTTCTTAACGATGAGGTGTTTGCATCACTAGCCATGAGAGCAAGATTCCCAACTTTTTCATCTTCACTGTCAGTATCATCCCAGCTTCTTCCCTTTGCCAGGTAAGCCCTTTCAGATTTACTCTTCTGATTAGAATCATAAGAGTTCTTCCTAACTTGTTTTGGCTTCCTGCATTCTGTGGCAAAGTGTCCCAACTCATTGCAGTTGAAGCATCGAATGGTGCTTCGATCAACCATCCCTGTTTTATACCCACCACTGCTGGTGTTAGAGGATGAAGATCCACATTTCTGGAATCTGTTGTAGTTAGACTTGTACTTGAACTTGGGATTCCTTTTGAATCTGACATTTGAGAATCTCTTGACAATTAGGGCCATTGACTCATCCTCCAATTGCTCCAGTTCTTCCAAGGAATAAAAATCATCTCTTGATTCATTTGTAGTAGGAGGATCAAATTCTGCTACTATCACATTTTCTTCAACCTTGGAAGACTGTACCATTCTTTCTGACTGTTGAGATTGTTGATGTTGTTGATCTTCAGCTACTAGAGCAGTAGACGTGCTGACCACTCTTCCTTTCTCGTAAACTTCCTTCTGCTGAATCTGCTCCAACTCATAAGTCTTTAACACACCATAAAGCCTTTCCAAAGAAATCTCACTCAGATCTCTTGCTTCTCTTATGGCAGTAATTCTATGTTCGAGATGAGTTGGCAGTGTTAAAAGGAACTTTTTGTCGACCTCCCTGATGAAATAGTATTTACCATTAATATTCAGGTTGTCGATCAATGCATTGTACCTCTCAAACACTTCAGTGATTCCTTCTCCTGGATTGGATTTAAAGTATTCATACTCAGAGGTTAGGATTTCTAACTTGTTCTCCCTAACTTTCTCTGTGCCTTCATTAATAACCTCAATAGTTTCCCAGATATGTTTGGAATCTTTACAATTCATCACATGTCTATTCATCAAGGGATCAAGGGAATCTACTAAAATTAATTGAAGGCTAGCATCCAGGGAGGCTTCTTCTTTTTCAGCAGGAGAAAAATCCTCAGGATCTTTCACATAAGTTCTTGCTTTGGTAATCACCACATCATTTTCCATTACCTCTGGTTCAATAACCATCGGAATTTTAGGACCCTTCTTTAACACTTCCAGGTATTTGGAATTTGCAACTTGTAAAAACAATAGCATCTTCTTCTTCCACATAACATAATTTTCTTTATCGAATAGTGGAATTTTAACGGTTCCAGCTTTTTGTGCAGTCATTATGAATTTTTGAGTGAATAAAAAATTCAAGGAGTGAAAGAAACACAAAAGTCTAGGATCTTGATTTGTACGTTAATCAGAAGGCTCTGATACCAATTGTTAGGTCCCAATATGTTTGTAGAAGGGGGTTGAATACAAACTATACCGTTTAATTGAATAAAATGCGGAATAAAAATTGAAACAAAATTCAAGTTAAATAGAACTTTTATTAAACTTGAAATGTGTTACAACAACGGTATCTGTTACAAGGAATTAATCTCAAATTAATTATCACAAATTTAGAATAAATTCGACATGAACTTTTTCTATTTTTGCAATAATTAGAATCAAATGTTAAAAGCGATTTAAGATTAAGTTCTAGGGATTTTGATCTGCTAGATAGTTACACAAGAACAACAACAGAATTTCTAGTGGATTGGATTTAATAATAACTGCTAGAAATAAATGCTCTGAGAATTTTACAATAATTTCTCTGCTTCTGTTTGTTTTGTGTTCTTCAGTGGTTGGCTGTGTATTCCAATGTGTTAGCAAAATGATCTGCTTCTGTTTGTTTAAGTAAACAGATCACTCGAATTGAATCAGCATGACATTCGGCAAGACAATCCAAAATGAACTAGCAAGACAATCCAAAATGAACTAGCAAGACAATCCTTTAAACTGGTAGAACTTTCAGTAGGACAATTACTTTACTTGGAAAGACTATCGGTAGGATAATAGAATGACTTGGTAGAACTATCCAGAAAGACTTGGTAGGACTTTCGGTATGACAATCCAATTTTCATACCAGTTCAAATCTGTTTTGCTGATTTTCTTTTTGAATATAAATCCAAAATCATTTCTGAAAAATGCATAATATTAATTCAGAATTAATTAACCAATTAATTCAATTAATCAATAAATTAATCTTTGCATTAATTAAATTAAATGACTTAATTAATTAATAGAGAATTAATACTACTCTTCAACAGCAACCACTCTTCTGACAATCTTCTGAAAATCACTGAATCCATTTCACCACTTGAATGTTGACACTCGATGTACTGTCTGGTTCATGAATGACTAACTTCTGTGATGTTTCTCCAAGTCTTGATTTTCTTCAGATTAAATTCCTGTAATTAATTGATACCCTGACGAGATCTCTGTCACTTGGTTAAATCTACAATCTTGATTTATATCACTAAGGCTTGATCAATTACTTGAGCTTCTTCCAGTGAATCTTCAAGTTTGTAGATGAACAATGTTTCTTAACCCTTTGACAAATATTACTTTGTGAGATCTCTCCGACGATAGATCCACTATTTACTTATTACATTCTTATTTGAGTTGAGTTAAATCCTCGAATAAACAAATAGGCTTAACATATGCCTTTCAAAAGAAACTTCAAAATAATTTGAATGGTGATATTAGTACAAATTTATCTTCGGATTCTTAAAAAAAACTTATGAATATCACTAGTTAGTCTTTACGATATATAAATTATTTTTATGTCATCCATGACTGATTCTTTATTGAGTAAAAATAGATATTGTTTGATTGTCAGTGCTACTACGACTACGATATATAAATAATTGTAATTTATTTATTAGATAATTATAATTTTTGAATCATCATAAATACATGTTATTTGAGTAATTTGCTGAATAACAATTAGATATATACATGATCAAGATATCTAGCATATAAATAAAGGAGACCAACATAATTTACTCGAAAATATAATAAATAATAATTTACATAGATACACACATGTGAATTTATCTTTACTAATATTAAAAAATTTAATTTTAATGGTTTTTTTCAGAGTTATTGATATATATACTAGAAGAAACTAACAAAAGTATTTTATGTTCTGAAAATAAGAATGATCAATTAAATTTAATTTTTTTTCAATGTGTTAAAAATTAAATAGATTATGTCAATTTTAATTTATGAATTGACAATTATCTGACATCTTATAAAATTAACTTTGTATAATAGAGAGGATTAAAAGTTAAGTACACGGTTGATATCAACTTTAGTTAATGAATTAACACATTATCAATGATAGTAAATCAATATAACTATTGAATTAAAAAAAATAACATTTTTCTTAAAAAATAAACTTATATAAATTCTACTTTGTTGAATATTACGATTGCAGGTCTTGACCACTTTAATTATGCATTACTAATTCTTTTAAATAAAGCAAGATAATTGTAAATTAGTAATGATGTTAGTCATAAAATATCTCATTACTCAGGGTTTATTCGACCAAAACTCAAAAAATTTACTCGACTCTACAATATACATATATGTTAATTATTAGTTTCTTTTTATAAACATATTGACAATATTTGATGGATTAACTTCAATATTTTCCTTTTACACATACACTAACTACCCTGCTTGTATTCATTTAGTAAATACAAATTACACAACACAAATAAGAAAATATGTATTATGATTAATGAGATATATTAAAAACGTTGTGAACGTTATTAATATTTTACATGAAAATCATACACATTGATAGATACTCAACTTATATTTGATCTATTTTAGACATTATACAATATTTATCAATAAAAAAATGATCAAGAATTTTACTAATAAAATTTTATGGTGTATAAAAAAATCTAGAAAATGACCCGTGTCTCGCATGGGTTATTATGTTAGTTAATAATTATACATGAACCACCTAAAAATATATAACAATCAAGTCATGATTTTAAAAATAATCAAGTTACTTTTAAGATATACATCTGATCAAATAGTGCTAACTAATCTTCTTATACCTATTTTATAAATGATTTTGAGATTTTAGCATTTTTCTTTAATTATTTGACGAAACACTTTAAGATGTGTAACTAAAAATAAACAACTTATAATACAAAGACAAGACACAATCCTATTTTGGTGCATTTAATTAAATTGGTTACGGATTTGATGCAGGGTGTCCCATTAAGAAGACCCCCAGCTGGAACAGGATAATCTAAATTCCGTGAATTAGATTTACTAAAACGACAATCACATCTCCATGCAAATTGCAAAGCTTAAGGCTTTTGTGTGTCCTTTGTCTTTAATCATAGCAATATGTCAAATATTTGTATGGTACTATAATTCATGGAGTGCAAATATTCCAGCTGTAGAGATAGCCATAATTTGATTGATGGCATATAAATTCAATGGTCCTCGTCTTCGCCTCTTTGTTAGGTGCTAGTTGCATTTTGTGAAATTGAGACATCATTCTCCCGTAGATGTCAAGTTCCATCCTAACGCCAGATGTTGTTGGGAGAAATTCGTAATAAAACGAATTCGGAGGTCATAGGAATTACGGAGCAAATTATGTTCATTTGAAATTGTTTTCACGAAGAACGTGAAGAACACGGGAAGGAAATTGATGAATGTTGTAACTGATCTTATTTGATGATTCGTAGAATGCCATAGATATAATATTTATTCTCTCTTATTTCAAACTGTTGATCATTTATAAACAAAATGTATATGTATCCTCTCATAGGGGTTCAAACTACACGTAGTTCTTGGAGGACAAGTTACCCAGATGGGCTTGGGTTTGGTCCATTCCATCAAGGATCGGGTTCGTTGACCGTAAGGCGTCCGTAAAAACCCGTATTTGTTCATGGCCCAAGCCCAATTAGACTGTAACAGATTGTCATGGTGTTACGCAAATATATCTCATTGGTGAGGTATGAGAGAACACCTGTAGGCCTCGCATGCGACCTCTTGGAGTCAGGTCATGCGATGCGGTCTTACGGAGTGCATGGCCTCGCATGCGATTCATTAAAGTCTGTTCATGTAATGTGGTTGTATAAAGAGTACGTGCGATCGCGGGAGATCTGGCCACGCATATCGATCTTTCCTCCCATGCGACCCCTTGAGGCCTGGTCATGGGTCTTCAAGTCAAATAAAGAATATTTATATAAGTTAATAGCGAAACATCTCCGTTTAGGCTAACCTTGCATGTCTTCAATCCTTTTATTGTAATAGAGATTGTTTTCATGTGATATGATCCCCGAAATATGTAAGTAATGATAGCCTTGAAGAGGTCCTTCCGGGTGTGATATAGTGTTGCAAAGACTTTATGATGTGCCATCATGGGATCATGTAGTCATAAGTTGTTGTAATTAGATCTTCTGTCCAGTTTGTATGTGGGTTTGTACTCCAACTGTTCTCTTAGAACTTCTTCGAAATATGAAGAGAATACTCCTTGTTAATATGGGTGCAAGGCTGACCTCTTGATAATATGGGGATATGCTACCTCTCATGGTGATATGGTGGTAGGCCACCCCTCCTAATAATATGTAGTCATGTGTGATATGAGGAGATGACTCCTCTTTTAGTGATATATGAAGATGACTCCCCTCTTAGTAGTATTTGAATAAGACTCCCCTTTTAGTAGTATGAAAGCAGGACTCCACTCTTAATGAGAGATGGATAATTTATTTTTTTCTGTTGAGGTGAACATGACTCTCTTGATATATTTCCACGTGTCTGTTAATGAGGTCTTGGTCAATCAGTGGTACACAACTGGTTAATACACTCGTACGAGAGCTTAACTATATTTGGACTCAATTATTTCAGCCCAATAATATTAATAATTCTCATAATAGGTCTGTTTAGAGTCCATATCAATGCAGATATAAGAACTATAATTGGTGCTAAATATAAAATAATTATAAATATTGTCATATTTGTCACATATGTATACAACTGGATAGATCGAGGGAAATAGATTTTTTTAATGTAATAGTGACAAATATAATTGTTTACCTAAAAATAGAAAGTTGAAATATAATCTTATTTGAAAATGTTTAGTATAATTTTAAAACTCTACGGCACAACATCAAAATTCACTTATCAATTTTATAATATAATAATAGCTATACATATTCTAACAATATCATTGCACTTACTTCTTCAACATTATCAACTTAGCTTTTAAGTTCAAAGGTTTTTTTAAATATTATCACCCGTCCTAACCCTAGATCGTGCTTCCTAAAATTTTAAAATGAGAGGTCTTTTTATATTATCATCCGTCCTAATCCTAGTCCTAGGTTGTGATCGTGAAAATTGAGTCAAGGTCCAAACTTCTAACTTTATGTAATTGCTTATATAATTACCCATGCTCCTTAAAATTCTTCTTGGGTATAAAAAAGTGTGTTGAGAACAAAAATTATTGTACGCGAATTATTCCTAGTGTGAAAAAAAATAATAATTTTCACTCAATATAGGTGTACTTTGTATTTTTGGTAACAAACGTTCTGATTCAATCAATTAATCATTTTAAACGTGTCATTATGAGTTGGAATTTAGTCACTAAAGAAAATAAAATCAAAATAGAGAAATCTGTATGACGGTTTACAAATGTTGATGTATAAGAAAGTACTTTGTTAATTTTTCTACTACAGTAGTGAAATATGACTCCGCATATATTTATATATATTCACAAATTAAAATAAAACAAATGTCACGCCAAATTATTCGAGATAAATTTTGAAAACAGATTTGGCATGATTTGGCATACCTAGCCTGCTCATTAAAATAACCTTATCATGGTTGATCTTTTATAAACCAGTATCAGTGTCCTAGCTATAAAATTACCAATAAAATAAGGGTGGTGCTAAATGCAGTAAAAATTTGTTTCGCGCAGTAATCAGTAATTACTACTATGTCCCTCACCTCTAACTCTGCCAACATTAAATAGCAACATTGTAATCTTGCAAGTATTAAATAGTCCGATAATCAGGACACATGTTTTGCTTTGTTTAAGATTTACTATTAATCTTGTAATCTTTTATTAATCAAAACTAATCAAATTACACTGATTTGTTAACTGAAATTATCTTATTGACTAATATTTTTGATAAAAAAAATAATTTAATGTAATAAAATTATTTGAAAAAATATGGAAATACTATTATTGAATTAAAAAATATTTATACTTGATTCAAATAATAAATATTATTGTAAAATAAAAAGTGAACATATAAAAGTAAGCTCACAAAATTTAGTAAACTATGTTTGTAATAAAATAATAGAAAAAATTGCTTATAGAAAGTAAAAATATATACTTAAAAAAAGAGAAAGAAGGTAAAAAAGATTGAACTACCTTGAGTAGATAAAAACAAAACATTTTTTATATGAGTTTTAATTTTTGCATGTATTTTAATATTTTTTAATTTAATAATTATAAATATTATTAGTATTTTTTGTAAATGAAATAGACAATATGTATATAATTTAATTTGTAAAATATTATTTAAAAATTATATTTTTAACTAATAACTCAAAGTATATTAAAATAAATATATGTACAAAAGTGAAAATGTCTTATAAAAAATAAAATCAAAGAAGTACTTACAAACCTGTATGTGAAATTGGGAATTGATAAGTTATTTATGACCACGTATGTATTTAATGTATTACTGATTTTTATCAACTTTGCACAGAAAGAGATGAGGGACATAATAGTAATTATTGATTACTGTACGGAATTTTTTTTTACTGCATTTAGCAATCGGATATTACCTGTTGTACTATAGTTATATTCTCAAACTCTTGTTTGTCCATATAATTAATTAATCAAGTGCTGATGGAACAGGTATTTTCCAGTATTCAAGCAAAAAAATCGACCTGTAATAAAGCCACCTAATGCAGAGCAATTAAAGCGAAACATAAATTACAGAATTAGTGGAAATGAAAACAATTAATCAACATTACCGAGAAATGAAAATCCTAACATTCCATGGAACAATTGTAACGGTTAGCAACTTAACATCTGAAATTTATAGCAATCCAATACAAAGGTAACAAAAAGAGCTCAATTTAATTTAAATCTCAAATAAAAGAGCTTAATTAGTTCATCGATGATATTTGATCGGATCGGTTCTGTTAAACCTAAAACCAAAAAATTAATAAAATCCGCTCGAGCACGCTAATAGCTATTAATATGTATATCGTAGTGCCATGCGGACGATGATGGTCGGTGCTGGCGATCATGGTCCGAGATGCTCTAATCAATGTCATCATAAAAAACACTAGAAACTGAAGGACAATTGAGAATCCATAATTCAACTAATCATCTGCTTTAGACATAATCGAAAGCCGGCTCGGCCTCGACTCGAACGATCCTCGTCGCTTCTGGTGATGAGAAGAAGGCCGTATCAACGCCGATAATGCTCGTTTCATCAAATCTCCTTCTACAGTACCGATTCGCACCAACGAGTTCGTCATCGCCGATCTCCGAGCATTCAATCTATTCGCCGGATACGACGCCGTCTGATTCGCTAAATTCTTATGTAAGCTACACCTGAATGAGCCTGGATGACTCGTCGGCGAACACATACACGTTCTCTTCTGGCTCCTCAACTGATTGTGACTCGGTTTCTTTAAAACCTGTTTACGACTCGTAGAGATCGAACGACTCGGAGAACTCGGACGGTCGATTGAGAAACTAATTAACGGTGACAATGAGTTCGATGAGGCGCAGAGATTGACGCGCGTAGGAGAAGGTGAATAGATGGTTCTAGAAGGAGAGTGAGATCGAAAAACTGGTCCGTTTCTTCTTCGTGAAGAATCCACCATTGTAGATGTTAAGTTTGTTTCAAGTAAAGGAGTGTTTGGGTGTTTAATTTGGCAAACAGAGCTTGATTGCAGTTACGATTTTATAGGATTTGAAAAGCTGTTAGCACCTAATTAGTAACGTAACCGTGGTTAAGGTATTGACTATGGTTAAATTATAGGAACCGCGGAAAGTTCGCGGGGAGAAAAATTCTAAAAAATTGAATTCTGGGAGTATTCGTGGCAGATTTTGGCGGGTTGAATTGGATAGGACTTTTGGAGGTTGACACGTACCTCATTTACGAAAATATTTTTATGTGCATGTGTTAACGGTGGGTATCTATCACGAGGAGACTCCCCGAACGCATGTTTTTAATAGCATCCCATTTATTTATTAAATATAATAAATTTTATTAAATAATTGTTATACTAATATATAGTAAACTTAAATATAAAATTAAAATTAGTTGAAAATAACAACCAAATATCATCATAATACTCATTTATATTAGTAAATTTTTAGATATTAAAATATATGTAAATATTTTAAATTATATTTGTTATTTCTGGATAATTCTAATATTAAAATAATTATTAAAAAATAAGAAAAAATAGCAAAAAGGCATGGCGAATCATGAAAATGCATGTCTAGCTAATTGACGTCATGATCTGCTGTGGTCTAACAAAATTATGAGCTGTTTACTTGGAAGGGATTTCTTAAATAAAACGAATATCAGTTATTCATCACATTTTTAAGATGGATGGAAGTTGAAATATAGGATATGCCGGATTAGTTTATTTCGCTAGGTGTAATAATAATGAAAAGAGCGGTGAAACTTGTCAAGTCCGTTAACTAAATTTTACAATTTCCTAATAACGTGTTAAGTTCGTTGAAAACTTGTAAAGTGAATTCTACGATTTCGGTTGAAATTATGCCAAACAGGTTCAAAACTTGGAGATAGTATTCACTAGTCACTCAGGGTTCCGACTTGACTTTTGCATTGTCCATTACAAATTAGCTACTTAGAGCATTATGCTATGTTCGATGTTTCCGGAGATGTTACTGCAATTTGGATCGTTTGAGATATCTTTGATTTCGTTTTTAACTTCAAAAATTTTAAAATTTTATGTGTTAAATGATGAGTAAATAAATCATCTAATTATTTTTAGTATGTTATTTGTTTTACACCTGATTGTATCGACGGTTGGGGATTTATCCGGCTGTACTATATTCAATTTAATAAAAGCTTTTTGTATTTCAAAAAAAAAAAAGCATTCTCATTAAATTCTCTATCCCCATCACCAAAAAACATACCAAAAATAGTAATTCTTTAAAATTATCCCCAAAATCTATGTATTTCTTAAAAAAAATTGCATTCTATTCCTCATCTTTATCCCTATTTTTTTTATTAATTTCTTGAGATGGTGGACAGGTAGAAATTGGAAAGAAAGGACTGAAAAATGATAATGTGGCTGCCTATATGTGTATATGGGGATCAACAGTTGAACCCCAAATTTGGGGACTCATTTTCAAGTCTGTAAATATTTCCCTAAAATGGGGAACCGGATGTAGACCTCTTTTTCATGTAAAATTGTTAATTTTCTCAAAATATAGGATGGGGAGATGCATGCTAAATCTAATGTGAATGCTCTTAGCACAAGACTGGTAAAATGATCTTGGATCTCAATAATCGAATTAAAATTTATGAAATTGAGATCTAATCATATAATTTGATAGTAATTTGAAATTAATTCAAACAGATTCAAAAATTATTCGAACCGAAAGTTTAAGTAAATATTATCTAAAATACTAGATTTGATTATAACTTGAAATCAATTAAAATTGAATAATATATTATCCAGATCGAATATGAGCTTAAGTATGCAATCAAATTTAGAAAAAAACAAAAGAATTGGGTTTAGCTCAGTTATTATAATATAACCTGTCGTAACTTATTGTTCATGTAAATTATATATTTAGAAAATTTCAAATACATAAGTAAATTTTTATTTAAATTATATTATATACATGACAACATAATTATTTTATCATAGATTTCTAAAAATGTACATTATATTATATTAAAAATATTATATTTAATAAAAAGTAATTTTTAAAGTTTCGGAAAATGAAAAATAAAATAAGGTTTGATCTGAAAATATTTGAACCGAATTTAATCCGAACTGAATATTTTTCAATTTCCGAATTTTATCCTATTATAATGCGAATTAAATCCAAACCGAATTACATCCGAACTGGACGGTCTTCATATATATAGTAATTCGAAAGTGGATCCGATCTAAAATCGATCAAATAATCTGAATTGTAAAGTCTATTTAGCACAGCGGCAAGGCTCCGATTGGATGGTATTTATAAGAAAGTTTCTTCATATTTTGGTAATAAAAGCAAATTTTATATAGACGGATCAAAATCTGTTGTACCCTTTGAAATTGTTAAAAATAGAATTTCGTTTAACAGTGTTTTGTAGGTTCGTGACCGGATTAAAGATCTAGGGAGTGGTGTTTGGTGGCGGCGAAAGGTTGCTTGTGGTGGTGGCCGAACTTGTATGATGATTTCTCAAGAAAGAATATAATACTCTTTACTCTCAAGTGTCAACTCATGTGTCATACAAGTGCCTAAGTACCAAATTTTTAGGGATCAAACCTCACTGGTTCTTGGGGAACAAATTCCATGGTCAGGGTTTGGGTTTTTCGACCCATGTAGCCCAAGCCCATCTCCAAATGAGGCCGTCAGCCAATTAGTCACACAAATCTCCACCGACCCCAAACGGCTCCTACAATCTTGCGGCATATCCGCATTTCTTACCGTGATTTTAGGAATGTGCCGTGTCGATCCCAAAATTTACGAATAGCTCAGCCATCTGTGAGTCATTATCCATAATGCAGCCAGAATTTGCATGATGCAAGCTGACCTGGTCACATCGGCTTTACTTAAAAAAGTGGAGAGGTGAGCTCGTCTAGTCTCTCCCCTGTCTGACGTTATTTCAGTTCCTCTTTAGTTTATTTCAGCTCACATGACCCTTTCATGCGATGCTATCCCGCAATTTAAATAGTCTTAAATTATCTTATTCACTAGATGCGAGCACATAAGCTAAATGCGCGGTGTCAATCTATCATGTGACATGCCTTCATGCAGTGGGCATGCAGCTCATTCATATAAAATTATGTGGCATGCCTTCATGCGGTGGGCTTGCACTCCCACCTTCCGAATAAATTCATGAAGTGAGCCACTGTGTCTTTGTTTCGTTCTCTTTTCCGTATTTCCTTTATGTATTTGTATTCATGATGTGAACCGGTTGACGTCTCACCACACTTCAAGTCTTCACAATAGCCCAAGTATTGTGGATTTGCGACCCATATTCTAAATCTTGCGCGATAAGAGCCATAACTTCTGTTAGCGAAGTGAGGTCGAGCTCCTCAAAGAGGTAAGACTGAACCTATGAGTGAGAGGAGAGCACGAACCTAAGAGTGAGAGGACAGCCTGAACTCATTAGTGAGAGGTGAGTCCGAATCTCTGAAAGAGAGTAGAGCTCGAACTCATTAATGAGAGGTGAGCCTGAAACTCTAAGAGAGAGGATAGCCCGAACTCATGAGTGAGAAGTGAGCCTAAATCTCTGAGAGTGAGTAGAGCCCGAACTCATGAGTGAGAGGTGAGCCCAAATCTCTGAGAGAGGGGAGATCCCGAATTCATGAGTGCGTGGTGAGCCCGAATCTCTAAGAGAGGGGATAGCCCAAACTCATGAGTAAGTGGTGAGCCCGAGTCCCCTGAAAAATGAGAGAGGAGAGCCTCTCCGCTAGCGTAGTGAGCTCGAATCTCTGAGAGACAGAAGAGCCCGAACTCATGAGTGAGATGTGAGCCTGAATATCTGAGAGAGGAAAGCCTGATTCCTTCAGAGAGAGGTGAGCCCAAGTCTCTGCTAGCAAAGATAGAGGAGTGCCTCTCTACTAGCGGAGAGATCCCAAATATCTGAGAGAGGAGATCGTGAACTCATGACTGAGAAGCGAGCTCAATATCCCAGAAATAGGTGAGCCCAAACCCCTTATGGAGGTGAGCTCGAGCTTGAGTCCTTTAGAGTGGTAGGGCGGAACTCCTTATAGCATAATGGACCCGAGCACCTGCGCCGCTTGTCTTGAATTAATGTATATTGTTAGGATTTTCTTCTATATTCAATATTTTCATTAGGTTGAACCTAGCATTTTATATTATATGAGAGAGGGCCGGAACCCCGGCTCTCTTCGACACGACCGGCTTGACCCAATTTTAAGAAAATATAAAATGCGTCTGTTTAAAACCCATGTCCAAATTTGGGCATCACAAATTATAGGTTTAAAAGTTTGATTATGAATGTCATCTTTTACGGATATCATACGCATAATTCTAATAATTGAATAAATTTATAGAAAAAAATCGAGTAGAGTTTGAAACTTTAATGCTTGTTAAAAACATCTACAACCATAATAGCTAAATTGATTAATTAAATCATCATAGTCTATAATTTTATTGAATATGTTAGATCATTTGCTACAGTGATGCTAGCTATATTCAAAAATATTATGCCACATATATTTTCTAATTATTATATATATATATGAAAATTTTGCATGTTAAAATAAATTTAGATAATATTTAATTAAATGCAAGTAAAAAAAAAATATATATAATGAAAAAATATTAAATATATAATTATAATAAAATACTTATATAAAAAAATATATACTTATAGATATATATTATAAAATTATATTTCTCATATTCTATTTTATTACATAAGATTAAATTTATTATTATTTTTTATAAATATGCATTGTATATTAAAATAATTAATAAATTTGGTTAATAAGAAAAATATATTTTGATATTTAATATTACATCAAGTTTAAATATTAATATAACATAAGAATTTTTAACACTTACATTTTAAATATAAATATAATATGAATACACACTAATATATATATGTATGTATTAAAGTGCATATTTAGGTTAAAATAAGGCACAAAGTTTTTTTTTGTCGGAGAGATATAAAATCTCGAACATAGATTCATACAATAAAATCTATCATCTAACCGAAGGTCATGCATGATGACCCCTGAAACTTGGACAATAACGTCTTAAGGTCTGAAGAGAGAACACCCAAATAAATAAAGAAAAATATGATCACTTATCTGAAGTATATGCTCGAGCAGACTACTTGTACATTAATCCAAATCTTCGACTTTCGAATCTAGTCCATCAAGCATCATGTTCAAAGACCCCACACCTGAATAAGAAAATAAAAGAATTTAGTCACTTAAATATTTTTGGTCAGAAATATAGCTTCAATTAATACATAAATTCAATTTAATAACATAATTATAAGATAGGTAGAATTATTAACATTTATGTAAAAATCTAACCAAAGGGAATTCCTTTAGTTAGACGCCAATAAGGCACAGAGTTGGCAGAAAGGTAACACGGATATTTTATTCATGACTAGATGATCAACATATATAAAAGATGGATCAACAGATATACAAGATTAGATAAAGAATATCTAAATATTTAGCTAACAGGGATCATGGTTGAAATAAAAACCTTCATATGCCCACCATTTATATAAAGGCCTTGAGATTTAAGTAAGGTCCGAATATATCAAGTGAAACATTTTAAATGTTTTTTCTCCACCAAAACATTATTTTTTAATGCTATGCGACCAATATGTTTGGGAGAAACAAATGAACAATATTGGGCTACTTAAAAGATCGCATGAAGGAGAGAGTGCAAGGATGAGATAAGAAATGTCTGTCGAGAAGAGGGAAGGAGTTGCTGATAAAATTTGTAGCACAGACTCTCCTCAACTACACTATGAGTCTATTTTTTATTCCTCAGCAGCTGTATACGGAAATGGAAAGAATAATGAGCAAATTCCGGTGGAATAATTCGAAGAACAATAAGGGTATTCACTGGATGCAATGGGATCGAATGTGCACGAAAAATCAAACGGTGGACTGGGGTTTCGAAAGCTGCAAGACTTCAATGTAGCCCTCTAAGGTTAACAGGGCTGGAGGCTAGTCACCAAAACGGGGAGCCTGGTTGAGAGAATATTTAAAGCTAGATATTATCCTGAGGGATCTTTTTGTGAATACAATCTGCGATTAATACATATAAATCAAATAAGTGTGTGCATGAGTAAACGAAATCAAACAGAGAAAGGAAGAATATAACCAAATGGAAATCCTCGAGTCCAGTTGAAACTGTCTCCTTAAAGCTATTTCTCCTCTCACCGTATGTGCGAGTCGATAGCCTCCCAGGATAAAACAAGATATCAGTATAATTGATAGATCGAATATACTCTCAGCGAACTTGAACTAAGCCCGAGAACTATCACCGGAGTATTGGAAAATTTAAGACTAAAGAGACCGAGAATGAAAGAGAGGACTCTTATTCCCTTGACTTAATAAAACTGATGCCCTAAGACTCTATTTATAAAGAGAGACTTGAAAGGACTTATTTTTATTTTTGATGTGGTACATGGTATTTATAAGAAAAATTAAGGAATAGGTTTGTGCTACTCTCGATGTGGTACAAAACCACTTTTCATATTAAAAGGTAAAACTTTGGAACATCAGTTCTCATTCACCTTTTACTCATTTTGAGCGTGTAAATATGCGTTGGAATCCCCTCGAAGAGGAGAATACGTTCCAATAAATACACACCACTAACACATAATGTGTCTCACTCATATGGAGTCTCAAAATAATTCACAACTTAGTCTAAAATACTAAGTTTGTCCAACAATCCCTCACAAATGAGATTGATGGTCCAGTAGCACGCACCACATAGACAGACAGACGCGGAGCTTGACTTGGTGATAGTTCCGGCGGTCAGATATAGCATACGATAGGTAGAGAATGCTCCTTGAACCTTCGCTCGAATAAGTATATCGACTTTACTTGTAGACAGTATGACGCGACGTCCTTGAACTGTTCGACCGTTTGTGTAAACGATGACATACTCATCACTATATCTTTCCTGACTCATTCAGTTCTCATGATTATGTCCATTTTGGCCATGGAACATCGTCCTGGTTCTGCAGGAGTTTTTAAAGAATCACGCCTCATAATTCTCCTTTGAAGCGGCCCCACTTCTCTCCCACATAGGTGATCTTTATCTTATAGAATAACCCGCGTTTACTCAACTGAATTCCATGCGTTCACTCCTGAACTCCATGTATTCATCAAAGATCATTAAAAGCTCAAAGCTTAACCTCGTACCTTGCGGGTCTCACTGTTTCCTCATCATAGGAACAGGCCAGGGGTTACCCCCACAGTGGTTTGGTCATCATGATTTAGTTGTCCCATTGAACCAAGTTCTTGGGATCTCCAGTCAGCAATGGTTGGGTGTCCACCATGATGCCGTTAAGCAATAGGCTTAAGGCCCATCCCTCTCGATGATTTCTCAACCACTTCTTTTGATAACCCTTTGGTTAGTGGATCCGCGATATTATCTTTTGACGGTATATAGTCAATAGTGATAATTCCGGTTGAGATTAATTGTCTAATGAAACTGTGTCGTCGTCGTATATGACGAGACTTTCCATTATACATCGTGTTCTGCGCTCTGCCAATAGCGGATTGACTATCACAATGAATCCCTATTGCAGTTACAGGCTTTGGCCATCTTGGAATATCCTCCAGAAACTGACGTAGATATTCAGCCTCTTCGGCGCATTTATCTAGTGCCACAAACTCAGCTTCCATCGTGGAATGAGTTATCACCGTTTGTTTTGAGGATTTCCATGATATTGCCGCTCCAGCTAATGTAAACACATAGCCGCTTGTAGACTTAAGTGCTTTCTTGCTAGATATCCAATTTGCGTCAGTATATCCTTCTAATACTGCTGGGTATCTGCCATAGTGCAGTCCATAGTCTCGTGTTCCCCTCAAGTACCTTAGTACCCTTATGATCGCTTTCCAATGATCAACTCCCGGATTACTCGTAAACCTACTCAACTTGCTAATTGAGTATGCAATGTCTGGTCTTGTACAACTCATGAGGTACATCAGACTACAAATTATCCTCGAGTATTCCAATTGGGAAACAGCTACACCTTTGTTCTTGGATAGGTGCAAAGTCATATCCACAGGTGTCCTAGCTTTCTCAAAGTCATCCTTAAGAAACTTCTCAAGGATCTTGTCAATATAATGTGGTTGACTTAATGCGAGACCCTCTGATGTTCTAGAAATTTGAATTCCCAGAATTACATTTGCTAGTCCCATGTCTTTCATGTCAAATCTTGATTTCAACATGTCCTTGGTAGATTTGATCACTTTATCATTGCTTCCGGCAATAAGTAGATCATCTACATATAACGTCATCATGACATAGCCACTCTCGTTATCCTTGTAATAGGCACAGCTATCACATTCATTGATTTTGAAGCCATTAGCCAGCACGACCTCGTCAAATTTTTCATGTCATTTCATAGGCGCTTGCTTCAAACCATATAATGATTTCACCAATCTACAAACTTTCCTTTCTTGTCCTGGGACAACAAACCCTTCGGGTTGTTCTATATAAATTTTCTAATCTATGTCCCCATTTAGGAAGGCTGTTTTCACATCCATTTGATGTACAGTTAGATTACGCATTGCAGCAATAGCAAACATCATCCTTATGGACGTTATTCTCGTTACAGGAGAATATGTATCAAAATAATCAAGGCCTTTTTGTTGCTTGTATCCTTTAATCACAATTCTGGCCTTATACTTATCAATAGTTCCATCAGTTTTCAACTTCTTCTTGAAAACCCACTTGCTACCTAATGGTTTGCAACCAGTTGGCAAGTCCACTAGTTCTCAAGTATGATTCTGCATAATTGAATCAACTTCATTCTTGATGGCCTCTTTCCACATAGGTCCATCAGGTGAGGTAACCGCCTCTTATAGGTTTTTGGGTCACCTTCTTCGAGCAAATAGGTCATAAAATCAGTCCCATAGGATTTCTCCGTTCGTTGTCTTTTGCTCCTTCTCACTACCCCCACATTTTCGTCTTCACTTTCGTCACTCTCATTATCATCATCTACAGACTCATGAGATCGTTTAGACGTCATAGGTTATAGGTTTCCTGGATTACAGGGAAACATCGTCTCAAAGAATGAGGCATTCCTTGATTCCATAATGGTATTCTTTTGAATATCAGGAATCTTGGATTCATGAATAAGAAACCGATATGCAGTACTATGTGGAGGATATCCGATGAAAATACAATCCACAGTCTTAGGACCTATCTTCACCTTCTTCGGTGTAGGGATCAGTACATTTGCAAGGCACCCCCACACTTTCAGGTGTTGGTAACTTGGTTTCTTTTTCTTCCACATTTTATAAGGACTTACATCCTTATTCTTGCGCATCGTAATATTTAAAATATTATTTGCACTTAAGATGGCTTCTCCCCACATCGATTGTGGAAGCCCAGAGCTTAACAACATCGCATTCATCATTTCTTTCAGAGTGCGATTATTCCTTTCAGCCACACCATTTGACTGAGGGGAGTATGGTGCAGTGACCTCATGGATTATACCATGTTGTGAATAGAATTCTCCAAATGGTTCAACATATTCACCTTCATGATCACTTCGTATCGTTTTGATTTTCTCAGTCTGTTGTGTCTCAACTTCTTCTTTATAGATTTTAAATTTATCTATAGCTTCGTCTTTGCTTTTCAACAAATATACATAGCAGTATTTTGTACAATCATCAATGAATGTAATAAAATAATTGTTTCCTCCTCTTGTTGGAGCGAATTTTAAATCACATATGTCGCTATGTATTAGGTCTAGCACTTTGGTGTTCCTTTCCACACGTTTAAATGATGATCTCGTTAATTTTTCCTCAACACAAGTCTCACACTTATGTTTTGAATCGATAGTAAGTTTAGATATGTATTCTTTTGCACTTAAACGCCGTAAAGTGTCATAATTTACATGTCCTAATCTAGCATGCCATAAATTAGGAGACTCAAGCAAGTAAGCAGAAGAATTCTTCATTTCATTATCGTCCTTAACGGACATTACATTGAGCTTAAAAAGCCCATCGGTTAAATAACCCTTGCCTACAAATATACCACTCTTAGACAAAATTACTTTATCTGACTCTATTACAATGCGAAAGCCATGCTTACTCAACAGAGAACCAGACACAAGGTTCTTGCGAATATCAGGCACATAAAGTACATTCTTCAAAGTCAGATTCTTCCCAGAGGACATCTTCAGGATCACCGTGCCTTCACCCTCAATGGTAGAAGTTGCTGAATTCCCCATGTAGAGCTTCTCACCAGCATCGGAAGCTTTGAGTCTAGAGAAAATCTCCTTGTCTGAGCAAACATGCCTAGTAGCACCAGTATCAATCCACCATTCACGTGGATTAGAACCGACCAGGTTCACTTCAGAGACCGTAGCACAGAGGTCTATATCACCCATATCCTTGGAGATATTCTCTACCATGTTTGCTTCTTTCTTCTTGTTGGGCTTCTTGGGCTTCTTGCAGTCAAAAGACCTATGACCAACTTTATCACAGTTGTAGCACTTCCCCTGAAATTTTGACTTCGAAATCCCTCTTTTGGGTGCCAGCTTTGCCCCTTTACTAGAATTAGTCTTCTTGGGCTTGGAGCTTTGAGCGTGCTCCACCATGTTTGCCTTCTCAGTGGCAACATTAACTTTCTTCTCGGACCCTCTGTTGTTTTCTTCAATACGAAGTCTAACAATAAGATCCTCCATAGACATCTCCTTTCGCTTGTGCTTAAGGTAGTTCTTGAAATCTTTCCATCCAGGTGGAAGCTTTTCAATAACAGCAACAACTTGGAAAGACTCACTTATGACCATTCCCTCAGCATGAATGTCATGAATGATCACCTGCAGTTCCTGCACCTAACTGACCACAGTCTTAGAGTCTGCCATCTTATAATCAAGAAAGCGGCCAACAATCCACTTCTTTGCCCCAGCGTCCTCAGTTTTATAGTTATGGTCAAGTGACTCCCATAAGACCTTAGCTGTTGGCTTCGCACTGTATACGTTATACAACGAGTCAGACAAACAATTTAACACATAGTTCCGACAGATATAGTCGGAGTGCTTCCAAGCATCAGCAGCATACACAGTCTGCATGTTACTCTCAGCAGTGAGCAACGGTGGTTCTTCCTTAAGGAAGCGATCCATATGCAACGTGGTCAGATAAAAGTGCATCTTTTGTTGCCAACGTTTGAAGTTTGTTCCGTTGAACTTCTCAGGTTTTTCAGCATGTGCAGCAGGCACAGTTGGCATAACTGGTGCAGCAGGCACCATAGGTGGAACAGATGGTACGTGCGTCTGTACTACAGGTATATGCACACCAGTAGGCACCGCAGGTATGATCGGAGGAGTGAATCCTGCCGATATCTGTCCAAGAGGAACACTAAACTGTCCAATGACAGTGTGTCCCACAGGCACATGTCCCGAAGGCACATGTCCAACAGGCGTTTGACCCCCATCAGATCGTACGATCCGTGCGTTAGGGTTAATCGGCTGCTGGTGAACCCCATCAGATCCAGTGATCTGTGCGTTGGGATCAGCCGTCATGTTCATCGGATCGTTCACAGTTTGGTTCTCCATCGATCTGTTACTCAATAAAACAAGCAGATACAGATGTATCAGTCACAGATGTATATAAAAAAATAGCTTTAAGATTGTGAATACAATCTGTGATTAATACATATAAATTAAATAAGTGTGTGCGTGAGTAAACGAAATCAAACAGAGAAAGGAAGAATATAACCAAATGGAAATCCTCGAGTCCAGTTGAAACTGTCTCCTTAAAGCTATTTCGCCTCTCACCGTATGTGCGAGTCGATAGCCTCCCAGGATAAAACGAGATATCAGTATAATCGATAGATCGAATATACTCTCAGCGAACTTGAACTAAGCCCGAGAACTATCACCGGAGTATTGGAAAATTTAAGACTAAAGAGACCGAGAATGAAAGAGAGGACTCTTATTCCCTTGACTTAATAAAACTGATGCCCTAAGACTCTATTTATAAAGAGAGGCTTGAAAGGACTTATTTTTATTTTCGATGTGGTACATGGTATTTATAAGAAAAATTAAGGAATAGGTTTGTGCTACTCTCGATGTGGTACAAAATCACTTTTCATATTAAAAGGTAAAACTTTGGAACATCAGTTCTCATTCACCTTTTACTCATTTTGAGCGTGTAAATATGCGTTGGAATCCCCTCGAAGAGGAGAATACGTTCCAATAAATACACACCACTAACACATAATGTGTCTCACTCATATGGAGTCTCAAAATGATTCACAACTTAGTCTAAAATACTAAATTTGTCCAACAATCTTTTTTCTCAGCTAAGGTAGACAGCAACCCGAGCTATATTTGGAGATCAATCATGGAAGCTCGGATAATTTTAAAACAAGGTGCAGTTCGAAGAGTGGGCACATGTATAACAATAAGCATAACTAATGATCCTTGGTTACCTAATGAGGACCCTTATGTTCATACTGATAATAAAGCTATAAGGGGCAGAACGGTTTCTGATTTAATGATACCTGGTCAATGCGATTGGGATGTTGAGGTTATAGGAGATGTTTTTCTCGAAAGAGATGCGCATCTCATACTGTTGATACATTTGAGAAATGGTGATGAAGATAGGTGGTTATAGAAATGGGATAAAATGGGCCCGTATACAGTTAAATCGGCTTATGCAACAATCTAGGAAGCAAAACATAGTAGTAATCACAATGATAGTGTGCCTTGGAAGAAATTATGGAATGCGAAAGTGCCTGTGAAAGTGAAGCATTTCATATGAAGAGCATCTCGAAATATATTGTCCACAAAGGACCAGTTATTAACTAGGCGAGTTGATGTTGATAAATGCCTACGATGCAACGATGGGTAGAAACAGTTTACCATGTTCTGGTAACATGCAGACTTGCAAAACAATGTTGGGATGTCTTAAGTGTACCTACAGAGGAGAATAACAGCTCGAGTTTTAGCATATGGATTAGTTCAGCTATCCAGAAATGCAATACAAAAGAAATTCAGGAGGTGTTTATGGTCTGTTGGTCTTTGTGGAAGAATAAAAATGAGGTGGTGTGGAGTCAATGTGGAGGGGAGTACTCAGATGTTTGTAGCTCGGCAAAGCAACTGCTTAACCAATGGAAGAACGCTCAAGATAAGTCGTTCAATAATTTTCTTAGGTTCATGCACCAAGAAGACTGCAAGGAGCGCTGAGATTATTCAAATGAATGCACGGTTAAGATCAATGTCGATGCAACAATATTCGAAAACTCGAACACATATTGTCTATCCATGGTAGCTCGGGACTTCAATGGCAACTTGATCACAACAAGCACTAAATGCAGAAATGGTCGTATAACCCCTGTAGAAGCTCTGAACATTAACGAGGCTTTGAGTTGGACTAAGGATAACTTCAAGCAACCAGTGATAATGGAAACTGACTACTTGTCGGTAGTTCAAGCAATTCGTTGTTCCACAATTCATTTGTCCTACTTTTGGCAGGGTAATAGAGGAGTGCAAATCTCTAGTGTCGGAATTAAAAAACTGTCTTATGACGTTAAATTTTGTTAAGCGATCTGCGAATAAAGTGACTCACTTCTTAGCAAGATACAATAGTTCTATTGTTGATCATGTTTGAAAGGGGGATTGTGTATACCCAGAACTCTATCATGTATTGAGCAAAGATTTAAATTAATGAAACTATTTTCATTGGCAAAAAAACATTATTTTTTAATAAACTCTCCTACGCTATAATCATCATTAAAAGTATAGTTTAACACCATTCAAGTAAACAACCATAAGAACATTACTTAAAGTTTAGGACAACTCCATAAAAAATATCATAATAATATAAAATTTATATGTTCATAAGTTACACTATGAACGGCTATCGCTGTTAATAGTTACAAAATAACTTAAACAAAATTATGATATGTGTTTTAATTATCATAAAAAATACACAAGATTTCCAACATGATCGATCATTATTAATTATTAATTACAAAAGTTATAACTTATTAATCTGTTAAATATATTATATGTTAAAAAAATAGAAGATATGTAAAAAAAAAACTTGCTAGTTTAACTTATTGAAAAACTTAATTTATTTATCGGAGAAACCAAACCCAGCCGATTATTCGGAGTCCCCTTTTTATGTATCATAGTAGAAAACAGAAATCACCTTCCCTCCCTCTTTCTCGCTTCCTTTAAATTCGTATAACCCCTTGTTTTTTCATGGCACGCAGATTACACACGCGCCCTTACATTGTGAAGAACTAGTTAAAACTTGAAAGAGTACTTGAAAGAATAAGAAAGAAGAAAAAAATAGTGATTGTGAGCATGCATAGTTCCTGGGCAGCAGCGGTGAGAAAACCCACCACACCAACCCTCTCTTCTTTTTCTAAACAATTTTACCGTCCACTTTTTCCCCAGACTAATAAAAATATTAACAATGGTGCATTAGTTTCGACAAATCTTTGTGGTGGTGTGTTGAACAATAAATTTAAATTTACCGGCGAGGACAAGAATAATAATAGTAGTAGTAATAATGGTAATAATTTTTCAGTTCTTGAATTTTTTGTGAGATCAGTGTGCATGGGTGGTTTTGTAATTGGATCCAGCTTAGGCCTTAGTTATTGCTCTAACTCTGCAATATGCTATGCTGATGATGGTAGTGCACAATCCCTATTTGCTGACAAGAAGCCCATCTCTCTGTTTTCAGGTATGATCAGTACACATAAATCCAAAATTTTAATTTGATGATTGTGGCGGTATTGTATCTGTTTTGTGTTTGCTTTTTTCATATATTTTTTTGGTAATTATAAATTATAATAGAAATTATGCTGGTATGTCTATTTACAAATTTTTATGTTGGGGACGGGGGTATGTTAGGTTAAAGTTCATAAGTGACCTTTTCCTCTTGAACTAGCCCCATCTTTTGATATGGACCTGATCCGGATGTTTGATACTTATAATCATGTGATCCGCATCCGATCTGAATCCAACTACAATTATTAGGAATTGATACCTGGTCATGTTTTCTGGATCACATCTACAAAAAAAATTACTCTTTCCAATATCATTATGGCTTAAAAGTTAAAACTGAATCAAGAAGAGCTCTAGAGTAGTGAGTAATGCGTAATGAGTAAGCCGCTTTGAGGATGAGTGGTGAGAGAGCATAGTGAGTAGTGATCGACAGTCATTGCGAGGCTAAAAATTTATTCCCACCATTGATTTATCTCCAAATCACAACAACAAGTCTAGAACATGAAGCCCATAAAAGAAACAGATATCTAGAACGTGTGCAGCGAGGAAACAAGCAACGGATTGAGCTACAACAGAAAGGATACGGCTATCTAGAAATTGTACAGCGAGGAAACAAGCAACGGATTGAGCTAAACTCTGTCCGTTGCTCTAATGCCTCGTTACCTATACCTCACCTGCTCTTTAAAATTCTAAATGATTGCTAAGGAAGCAGTCTTCTGAATAGAATCAAAACACCTATGGCAGCTCTTTTCTTGTCTTTTCATCAACAATTTATTCCATAATTGAACATATATCACAAGGAAGATTCACTGTCACTTCAATTTTACAGTAGTAATATATTTGAAACTAGTTGCTCATATTTTGAACCTTGCTCTCATGCATATTACTACTATCCATTGATCAGATCGTTCGTGATGATGATTATAAATACATGGCTACTTGCTTTTAATTACAGATTCTTACAGGAAAAAAGTTTTCTTCAAGTATGAAAAAAGAATTAGAATGCAGAGTCCTCCTGAAAAGGTAAGCAGTTTTTTTCCCTTGAAATGCAAGTTGACATTACCAAAATACATAAACTGACTTTTTTTATTCATCTGTGAAATTATGTCCTAGATTTATCTTTTATATTAGACAATTTCACTCTCTATACATGATTAAGTACAAGAACGCTTGAAAGAAACCCAGAGATTGTGTTAGCATTAGTAATGCAATGTATTCACAAATCAGGCAAACCTATTTTTAATTTTTTTAAACGAATGGTCCAAGGAACTCCATAGGCGTGCATCAACCTGCAGGCGATATCTTGACTCTGGTGTAAACATTCGATGTAATTATGCCGACTAATATGGAGTATTGAATCTGAACAATTTCCAAAATTCTTCAGCAAGATCCTATAGAGTATAGACCAAAGTCCTGTGAAGAGTACGAGTGCTGTATTATTATTGTTATTATTATGAAATGATCATAATCATTATTGATCACATGCTCAAGTTTTTGTTCCTAAAGTTTTCTCACTGGTGTCATTATCAGGTGTTTGAGTACTTTGCATCATACAAAGCCCCAGGTGGAGAAGTGTTCATGACACCTGCAGACCTGATGCGGGCTATTGTTCCGGTATTTCCACCATCTGAAGCTACTCGTGTTCGAGAGGGATGTTTGAAAGGGGAGTGTTCTCCAGGAGAGTTACAGTGTGCTCCTTCAGAGTTCTTTATGCTGTTTGATACTGATAATGATGGATATATATCATTTGCAGAGTAAGTGCCTATATCAAATATTTTTTATATTAACAATTAACTAATTAACAGGTGTTCATTACATCACAACCATTTTGAACGAAGTGCTTGTTAGATTAGTAAGTTTTTGTCAATATAAAGAAATACTCTTAAGCTCAGTTTTACTTTTACTGTGACAGGTACATTTTTTTTGTGACACTCCTAAGTATCCCGGAATCAAGCTTTTCTGTAGCATTTAAAATGTTCGACCTTGACAATAACGGGTACGACTCTCTTTACCTGGGAACCTAAATAATACTGTGACCTACTTCGACATGACCTATTCTATATTAATTTGTTTTCTGGTTAATCAGTTTATTATTTAAACTTGTGCTAGCATATTGTATACCGGTCTTCAATGCACTCTTGAATTGGATATCTATTTGCTGAAGTCTTGGCTAATTGTATACCTTGTGCTACCATAGTGTATACCGGTCAGCAGTTTATTTAAATTTAACGAAATCACAAGCGTTAGTGAAAATAGGATATCTTTTCCAAAAAAATATTAAGAGGAAATTTGTACAGAATAAGTCAAGTGTCACTTGGCATCAAACATGTTGATGGTTTATCAAGTCTATATATGTTCAGAAGTAAAATGTACCCTAGTAATAATCTTGCATCAAGCGTAAGTGATTTTTGTTATGTGTCTTGTTCTCACAACCTTTGTTCAGAAAATAAAATAAGTGGTTTGGGGAAAAATTGAATTAAGTTTCTGGGTTTGCTGTAGAATGATAACAATAATCTTAATGGGATGATACACTTTCCAGTTTCCACTGCATTGGCGAGCAAGTGCCTTAAATTAAGCGTGACTTAGATTTGTAAGGGAGGGTAAGTTGGTCTGTGCGGATGATTATGAGCTTCATTGTGTGTTGTTGTGATTTAAAAAAATATATGGGAACCTTGGATAGTGAATCTCCATTTCCAAGGGCATGTCTCACATTTTGGGAAGCTTACTAATGTTTATGCTGTCCTTAGACAGCAGATCCTACAAAATAACATAAATTTTGTATCTGTTACATATAATATAAATGTTTCTTAACTAGCGACGTTTGGTACAGAGAAATTGACAAGGAGGAATTTAAGAAAGTGATGAACTTGATGCGTACTCAAAATAGACACGTGTCTCGCCACAGGGACGGGTTTCGTTATGGACTTAAGGTTTCAGGTTCCGTAGATAATGGCGGCCTTCTTGAGTACTTTTTCGGCAAGGATGGTAAAGCATGCCTAGAACATGGAAGATTCGTGAAATTCCTAGAAGACTTGCATGAAGAAGTATGCATCTAATTACTATGTACTGCTCTCTTCTTTACCTGATCTGCTGTAATATTCTAGTTGTAAATCTGTTTTAACTTTTAATACACAAGATAAACCCCTCCCACTTTTCCACAAACTGTTTCCTTTTGTATGAAAATGGACCTAAATATTGCATGAAAGGTCTAATTCTAGCCAGAATTTCTTTCTCACTTGCTCATTGTAACAAGCTCCTGTACTGATTTATTTTTGCAGATATTAAGATTAGAGTTCAGGCATTATGATTACAACTCAAGAGGTGCCATTTCAGCCAAAGATTTTGCATTGTCAATGGTTGCTTCTGCTGATATGAAGCACATAGACAAGTTTCTCGACATTGTTAATGAACTAGACAATGAACCACGTCTGAGAGACATCCGCATTACCTTTGAAGAATTCAAAAACTTTGATGAGCTACGTAAGAAACTACGTCCCTTGTCTATGGCGATTTTCAGCTATGGGAGGATGAATGGACTGCTCACCAAGGCAGATTTCCAAAGAGCTGCTTCTCAGGCATATTCTCATAAGACACTATTATGTTTGTTGTCTTCACTGAAGCATAGAAATTAGTAACGTAATTGTTTACTTTGTTGCAGGTTTGTGGTGTTTTGCTCAGTGATAATGTGGTTGATATGATATTTTATGTGTTTGACGCGAATCGTGATGGAACTTTGAGTTCAAAGGAGTTCCTCAGTGTCTTACAAAGAAGAGAAGGGGATGGTGCTCTGCCAAGGGAACCAGGCATTATGGGATTGCTCACATGTTGGTTGTCTTGTACAAAGAACTGTTCTTCTAACAATCTTCTTTTGTAGAGTTGCTGGATAATGCTTTATAACATTAAAAAGTTAACGAAGCAAATAACACACTTTGCTAATTGTACAACACTAAAGCTAATTATTACTTCTAATTGTAAAAAAAAAAATCTAATACGTATAACTATAAGAAATTGTACGGCCGGGAAGCTATTTCTGTATGTGGGGGAGGGGCGGGTTAGCCCTATGCCCCCCTAACCATAAGACTCGACTTCTCATGGTAAAGATGGAAGTCTTGGTTAATTTTAGAGTATATTTTACTTCAGTGTGTGAAACTTCTTGTTTACAATCACCCCCAACACATACAACCTGTCTCCATGTGCAGGACGCAGACAAGGATTCAAATCACTGCAAAGAAAATTTATCTATATTCAAGATGCAGACCTTTTTTCGGTTTATGAGCGTGGATAAATATTTAAAATTTTAAATCCTTTCTTTCCCCATCTTGTGCCAGCTCAATAACCAGCATTGTTAAATGTGTGTGTGTGTGTGTTTTGGAAATTGAGCAGTTCTACAGATATTGAAGCAGTGGAAATATGAGAACAAGGGTGGAACGCGGATTAAAAAACACAACAAAGATATTGGTCAATAACCATGCATTTTAAAGTTTACACACTTGTGCCTACTGGAATCCCTTGTACCACATCATAGATAACAACTCTTATATATGTCATATATATATATATATATATATATTTGCTCAAGTGCGCAGGCCACCTTATAAGCGTAGATGCTCATTAGTCCTATAAGCAATTTATGGAAGCATAGTTTTCCTGCATCAAATTCAAGTGAATAATCAATGTCTGTCAGCATGGTTACACTGTAAATTATGCCTCTGCCAAACTTTTCTCGTGAAACAATCTGCAAGTCAAAATAAGTTCTCCATTAGGTACAAATACGTCCTGATGAAACCATTTGCAAGTCAAAATACGTTTTCACTGAAGCAATAAAATCTGTCACGACCTATTAGGCTACTTAGTATTACATACGACGACATAATAACAAACTCTTTCCACTCACTTTTCTTCCATAAAAATAGTTGTGGTGAAGTAAGTAATATTCTATATAAAAATGGTGTATAATGTCGTAAGATTAAACGTTTGACAGAGATAGAGAAGCTGATTTACATAAACGAGTGAGACCTGTGATGACGCGTACTTCTTATGTGCAGCTAGGTTCCTGGATTTCCCGTAAGAGATCCACTTTGGGACGTCTAGCATTATATCTCCATATATTATACAGATTTGGGCCATCTTTAAGAGTCTTCTATTTAGCTGTTGAATGAAATTTTGAGAAATTATATATACTAAATGCTTCCAGAGACTCCTAGATACTTTGCACCTCCCCAAACAATCAGGAACCTCCCTTTCCCTTCTCTTATGTAGAGCCTCTCTCCGTCCACTCTCCTCTACATATTTTATGTTTATACTTATATCTTCCTTCGCCCCCTCCATTTGAGACATTGAATAAATAGTGTGAAAGAATGCCGAATGGGAATGTTTCATTAAGAAAAGAGCTCGAGTTTGAACTTGATAAGGTAAGGTAGGCGATAAGAAATCATGTTCGAACTCTAAAACAAAATATTCCCCACCATAGAACTCGGAGTCGGGATAATTTATCATACCAAAAAATTAAGAATCCATAAACATTCGTGTTGATAACAATCGGAATTCTATATATCAGTCTCATATTCTAGACATTTTGTATTTTTGATTTTAAATTACAGCAGAACAAAGCGCGAACAATAAACAAATTAACATATATATAACTTCAAGGTAATAACAATAATAAACAGTGAGAGAAATAAATATACCTGAGAGTGAGAGATGTGGTTAGGAGGATAGACCAATACGAGAGTTCTTGGAAGAGGAGTCTTTCGATGATCGGTCAAAGTGGTGGAGAAGTGAGGAGGCTCCGGTGGTAGTGGTGGCTGTAGTAGCGGCGGCGGCGGCGGCTTGTTTACGAGCTTCCTCAATTTCGTCTTTGTCTTCGAGCTTAAGTTGGATTTTGCTGGGTTTTCTGCTCAACATCCTTTTGTTTCTCTTCTTCGCCCAAACACACAGCACACTGAAAAACACCCATTTTATAGTTTGATTGGGTTTTAGTACTGGGCTATATGAACAAAACGTTTGTTGTTGTCCCGGCCCGTTAAAATTTCAGCCATAGGCCGATGGACGGATTGGTTACATATATCGAATTTTGAAATTAATAGGGGATTTGTATAATATATTCAAATTAGTATGTTACTTTATATATATATCCCCTTTTATTTAATAACTAGCTCCTAAACCGTGCAAGGCACGGACAGTTCTTATATATTAATTTTTAAGTATTTTAATATTTATTAAATAAATTTTACAAATATTTGTAGCCGACGAATATGGACATATTTATAAAAAAAACGTAAAAAAGTGTAATATTCAAAGTGATTGTAGTATAAAGAAAAAATATTATTTTAATTTTCTTTACCGAACATTTTGCTCTTTAAAATAAATGATTTGAATTAACTACGCAATAAGAATTGATCCAAATCATTGAAGTGGAGCATGATTATTATTAATGATGGTATGGTAGCTAAAAATTTCATACTGAGACCTTTTTAGTTTTTAACGGTAATGAAAATTTTAAAATTATAGTGAAATGGACGATAGTCGTTATGTGCGTTGTTTTAAGATTTTTTTTATCTTCTCGCCATGTTCAAATATTAGCGGTAGTAACTACTTCCCCATGCAATTCATGGCATACTCGACGTCACATATTATGTGTTTACGGGATATAGATTAATTCTAAATTATTTATTCATAACTATGATTTTATGTTCATAATTTTTAACTAATTATCAATTAATAGGGAATGATCATCTCCTCTTATTATAAGATCGTGAATGGATATACATATAATTTGGTAAAGAGAATAATCTTCTTCTTTAAATCTATTTATCTCAAATCTATTTCTTTACGACATTCTTACATAGATGAATAAAAAAAGTACCGAGTTATTTTTGTATCGGTTTACCCCATTGACATTTTGCTCCTGTTGGGATAAACCTGACTATTTGATTGTGTTGTAAGACATATATAAATTAGACGTCAGTTTTAATGGTAAAAAAATAATCAACCAAATTACCAAAGTAAAGAAAATGGAAGGTAATCAAATGACTTGTGAATTAAAGATGTGTTGAAATTTGTGAAAGGTTTGGTTCGGTTCGGTTTGTATTCGGTTTAAAAATTATTAAAATCAAACTGCAACCATTTTATCGGTTTGGCTTTTAATCGGTTTGGTTATTAATTGGTTCCGTTTTTAATGGTGCGGTTTTGTTCGGTTTTGGTTTCGATTTCGAATTTTGGTTCGCTTTTGCTCACCCCTAGAACAGTCACAAACATGTACAGTATAATCTCGATAAATGAATAAATTTGGGAATGTATTTTTTTTATCGAGATTATTTATTTATTTGATAAGTTTATTTATTTATCGAATGTCCGTCTATCGATACTGTATATTTTATGCTTATGAATATCCTACATTATTTTTTTATAAAAGTAGTATAAAGAGGCTAACATGGTTCAATGGTTACGGAGAAAAATATATTTTTAAAATTATTAGGATTAGAAGATCATGCTTCGGTTTGTTGATTAGATAAAGTTGGCTATGTTACACAAGAAATTTGGGTTTAAAACGAATTTTTTTATTAAAGTTGTATGTGAACTCTAAATTTAACTATAAATAAAAAGTTGTACAATTAGAAAATACATACTTTTGTTGTTTTGCCCAAATATAAAGTTAGTATATAGAAATGAGTTATTTAATCAAGTCTCAAATCATTATATTTTATAGATATACTAAAATAAATATTAAATTAAATATAGACTAAGACACACTTCGTCCAAACAAGTAAGCTCTACCTCAACACTTGATGTTACCAAGACTTAAACAAATGTTTATCTAGCTCAAGCGGTTGATATGATAAATTTACAAACAGTTGACAGGGTTCGATTCCCATCCAAAACAACAATTTCCAGTGTTTGCTCCCGCATTTACCATTCCAAGAATATGTTATAATTTGAATTAATTAATTAGGTATAGCCAATTTCTGTAATAAAGCTTCTTAGAGCAACTCCAAATGTAATAACTAAAATGGTTAACTAAATGATGTTTATTTAAAATTTTGTTGAATCTGTAAGAGATTGTGCAGCGGTATTAGTTATAATGGTTAGCTATATTCATTAATATTATTTTATTATTATTTTAAGATGTCAAAATAAATTTAGTTTATATTTAATTAAATATAAGTGAAAATAAAAAATATATTTAATAAAATTGTAATTTTAGGAGTTTTTTTTCAAAAATACCCTATTTTGATTATTTTTTAATTTTAATTTGTAAAAATACAGTTTTCAATTTTTTACATAAATACGAATTTGCAACCAGATGCCACTTCAAATGCAACCCCATGCAAACTCAGTCACAACAAAAAAAAATCAGTATTTTTAAGAGAAGTTGCAATATGGTTTTTTTTGTTACAAATTGTATTTTTGCAATTTTTAAATAAAATCATAAAATTGCAAAAAAGACTTAGAAAAATAGTATTTTGTATAATTTCTCTAAATTTTAATATATCTATATATGGCCAAACACAATTGATAAATATTACTTATATATCTACTATAAAATATATAATTGTAATAAATAATATTTTTATAAATTTGTATTATATATTAAAATAAGTATTACAAATATTAAAATATAAAATAAGAGTTTTAAAACATATATATTAAATAATATAAATATATTAAAGTATGAATGTGTAGTTATGGTTAGGTTTAAATTAGGCATAAAGCTTACCCGATACAAAACAGGAGTCATGGTTGAAGGGGTATTTTTTTTTAACTAATATATATATATGATACTGCACCTGGCATTTTAGCTAACATATGCATGATGTTGGAGATGCTCATATTGATGTTTTAAACTTTATTTTCCATTTTCTTAATGGTAATCAAGACGCACTTGCATACTGTTTTCTGATTGAACACTTTATGTCTTAAGTTTTAACACACGCACAAAATGAAAAATATAAAGCAAGTGATGATTTAGAATGTAAAACAGCAAAATATTTATTAGAACTTCAATTATTTGGATCACATGCGGTGAAGGAAGAGTTCTTCCAATATTAGAAATACCACCATAGAATTTAAAAACCACCCAATTAGCATCTACTATAGTACTATAGCAACATGTAATTGATTTCCAACAAGTATAAGAAGTTGGAGAATCAAAAGTTTACTCCCAATGCTAATATTGTTCATAATTGTCTCCCCTATTTTATTCCTCAAAAGAGTGTTACATTAATCAAGCCGTTGCACATGCATGCTCATACTTGTAAAATAATAGAGTTCACTGATCAATAATCACGTCTTCTTCAGGTTCAGGCGCCCAAGCAGCAGCTGGTTCAGGCGAAAGCGTCGAGTCCTGAGCAGATAACAATTGTACGTTATGCTGGTGCGGCGGTGGGGACGCGGTGCAAAATGTACGAATCAGTGAAGGAAATGTAGAAGTAATTAACGGGAAAACTTGTCTCCAACAATTATCTTCAATGTCAAGCAAAGCTTTGCAACACTCTGGACCAATTCTTATTTGAAGTGTCAAGAATGATGTAATCACTTCTTGAACACAGCCTGGTATGTCTGCTATTGTTGAAAGGCACTCATGTATAAGAAATGTGCCTTGGCTTTTTGGTGCCATCACCAACATGCAGAGCATCATTAGGCTAATCAGATATTTCATGATGATTTTGGATTTTTTATAAGATATAGATAGGTATATGAGAGAATTACTGGCGTGTGTTTGTGATGAGCTGCTAGACTAGGTTGTTGCACGTATTTATACACACAAAACAGACACTGTGATTTATGAATTTGTAACTTCTTTTGGTGAGTTAATTCATATTAATGCATGGTAACTGTGGCTTAATTTATTATACCCTGGGGTTTTCTTTTAGGAGTTTTTATTGCATGTTGACTCGGTTGTAAATGTGTGGAGCAGCAAAACTCGGTTATGAATGTTGATATATACATTTTCTTTTCTGGACAAATGTTACACATACTACATTGAACATGCAAGGTTATTCATGTTTAGTTAAACTATCTCGAGCAGGAGATATTTAATGAAAGAAAAATGATAAAGACCCTAAATATTGTTATAAAAAAATTTCCCAAATGGTAATTTTATTAGTAATAATATGAGACCCCGGGTATTTATATATACCCACGAATTATATTTGAACACATGTCTGTCACGTTACTTTGTAATTATTTTGGTACAGGTTTGTAGCATTACTCATACTTAATTAGTCAAATTATATCCTAAACACTATTATTAAGCAAAGACACCAAGATTTGATTCCTAACAAGTAACAAATATAATGTTAAATAAAACTAACACGATTTAATTCTGAGATAACATTAGAATTGGCACTTTAATAAACGAAAAGTAAAAAATTTGAAAAATGAGAAAAAAAAATTATATTAATATTTTATAAAATATCCCGTGCATTGGTACAAAACTAGTTAATAAACATGCGTAAAAAAGAATAAATAAATATCTTTAGAGGTAGTTTTTTTAGAGCATCTTTATATGTAATTTCTTCCACGTATACGGTAAAAAAATACTTCTAAAATTATTTATGGTTTCATTCTAATGTATCATGTAAATTATTGATAAATATTTTTGATCTCATGTAAATCTTCAATTCAATTTAAGTTATATTTTGTCAAAATTTTAAAATTTTAATTAACATGAAAATTTGAATAAGGTAGTATTTCACAAAACTGTGTGTATGTTCATTATACAGGGATTTTCGGTTTCTTATAGAAACGCACATATAAAAAATTCAAATATGAAAAGTCGTTCAGATCCTATCTGAAAAAAAATTGGATGATTGAAAATAGTTTGTCTTAGCTTATAGGCCTATTATAAGACCTTTTGGTTGGATTAAATTCTGGGTTCAGATTTACCAGGCAACCAAGTGAATTTTCATCGTCCAGTAGACTCTTTGTTCCGCTCATCCCAAGCGTTATCAGGCGGCGACACGGACTAGTCGCCTGGCGGGGACTCTTGGGCGCTATGGCGACTCGGGTAAAAAAATTGGTTGATTGATTTATATGTGGGCAACAGTGAGCTGAGAATTTAGTTTGGAGTCCAAAAATGACTAAGAGACAAGTATAAAACATGGGCACATGTGTGCCATATGGGGATGATTTATATATGTGATATATACGTTTATATTTGCTGGGATATGCACTAGCGGCTTGCTGAAATAACTACCTTACAGTTGGTACTCAAGTACTTGGTGGGAAATTCGAATTTGAAGGCATTTGAAATACCAGTACTGTTTGTAACTGCTAGAAGTTGGGGCTGCTGGTGCTGTTGGTGCTGTGTGGGGTTGCTGGGGTCGTGACCAGGCTCTAGTATATATAGATAGGCATTTTCTAAATGTAATCCAAGTAGAATTATGTACAGGTTCATATTGTATTATGAACTTGTACTATATGCTATGCAGTAGGTAAAATATGTAAGCATACTTTGGGGTTGTATCCTTATATTGTTGGTCATTAAATTGTTGGAAATTCAGGCTCGTAAATCTGTTGTATTTTTACATTTACTTGGTAATTAGACACCTTGCACACACGATTGGATCTTTGGTTGTGCATGGGTTTCATATCCACATTCGCTGTATTTGGATTGTTGGGGGTTGTTGGGCGATAACCTCTCGAGAAGGCTGACTACTTGGGCGTTGGGCGATCGAGTAGGCCGCACGGATCAGAAAATTCAGGGTTGAAAATCTGACATCGTGACAAGTGGTATCAGAGGTGGATTCAACATCATGGCTGGTGGAAATTCTATGGGAGAAATATTGGATAGGCTTGAATATTTTCTGAGATTGCCTTTGTCAACATATGAGATTCCTATAGCGAATCAGGTTCAGGTTCTCAGAGAGGGCTTGGATGAATTCAAGATCACAGTTGATGATCTTGTGAGGGTTATGAAGGAGGGTTATGATGCCCAAATTCAGGCGTTGCGTGATGAACTGGTGCTGGTGAATCGGGCTGTTGTCGCTGGCTCGTTGAGTGGAAGAAGGGAGGGTCACTCAAAGTTGAAAATTCTGAAGCCGAAACCTTATTACGGGGCAAGGGTCGCCAAGGATTTAGAAAATTCCTTATGGGACATGCAGCAGTATAATAGGGCTGCCCATATTGATGTTGCGGAGCAAGTTTCAATCACAAGTATGTACTTTGTTGGAGATGCAAAATTGTGGTGGCGGACTCGTACTGATGGTGATGCGAGTGTGGACAGGCCGGAGATAACCACATTTGAGGCATTGAAGAGGGAACTTAAGGAGCAATTTCTGCCACTTAATGCTTCTTGGCTTACTAGGGAGAGTTTAAGGAATCTCAAACAAACGGAAGTTGTTCGAGATTATGTTAAAGAATTTAGTTCTTTTTTGTTGGATATAAAGAACATGTCGGATGAGGATAAGTTGTTCAATTTCTTGGCTGGATTAGAACTTTGGGCGCATGCAGAATTGAGGCGACTAGCTGTTAGGGACTTGCCGACTGCTATCGCCGTTGCTGATGATTTGGTTGACTACAAGCAGGTTGGTTCTCATGACGCTGAAAGGAGTAAAAACAGTGGTAAAAATCAAAAGGTTGAGGATAAAAATAAGAAGAATGACAGGAGGAATTGTAATGGTGATGCCAAGGATAATAGGCAGTCTCAAGGTGTTGGTGGCAGGGGGTGCTTCATATGTGGAGGGTCGTATTTTGTAAGACAATGTCCCAAGAAGGAGAGATTGAATGCACTTCGTGTTAATGAAGAGAATTAGGAAAATAATGAGGGAAATGATGAAGTTCAAGTGAGGGTGAATCCTATGCGTTTGGTTGCACTATGGACTGAAAAATCCGTGGAGGGGGATGAACTTACGTATGTCAAAGCCTTAGTAAATGGGAAGGCAGTCATGACTATGGTATACACACGTGCCACAAACAGTTTCATTGGAATGGATTGTGCTGCAGAGCTTGGTCTATAGCTGGAACCAAGTTCAAATCAGATTAAGATGGCTAACGCTGAGGTACAGAAAATTGGGGGTACTTCGAATGTTGATTTGACTTTTGATAACTGGCAAGGTAACTTTACATTTCATATTGTTGCCTTAGATGATTTTGATTACATCCTAGGTATGGACTTCTTTAGGATGACTAGTAACGTTATTATGATACATTATGTTAGGATTTTGATCATGGATGAGGCATGTCCATATTTTATGAAAACTGTTCATATGCAGATTGATAAGGGTAAAAAAAATGAAGAAGTTGGGTGTTGTTTAGATTTTGGTCGGTGACATGGTTTGTGAAATTGGATCACAGGTTGGCGATTCATCTCTACAAGGCGGCGAACTTGGTAATTTTCTGGTTGGGCCTAGGTTGATGTCTCTAAGGGTTGGGGGCGCTGTTGGAACTTAAGTAATAATGGAATCTGATGTGTGGGCGACTGGGTGTCTACACATGGTCATCAGGTTTTGGTGACGAAAAGGGGGGGAATTGTGAAGGTTAATCTGATCAACTTATGGTAGCTGGTTGGGTTTGGCAGTGGCAGGAACCGTAGACAGATTCGTAGCCTTGATTCATGGTGTTGTTTTTGCTACTTGGAGATTTGATGAGGACATCAAACTCAGGAAGTGTGGGAGGCTTCGTAAGACCCTTAAGTTGGATTGGAATTCTGGGTTCGGATTCACTACGCAGCCAAGTGAATTGGGATCGAGCGTAACTAGGCGGCGAAACGGATTAGTCGCCTGGCGGGGACTCAGGTTGGGCGCTATGGCGACTCGAGTTAAAAAATTGGTTGGCTAATTTATGTGTGGGCAACAGTGAGCTGGGAGCTTAGCTTGGAGTCCAAAAATGACTAAGGGGCAAGTAAAAAATATGGGCACATGTGTGGCACATGGGGGCTGATTTATATAGGAGTGAGCATTTTCCGGTTCAGAACCAAGAACCGAACCGATCAAAAATTGCGGTTCCGGTTCGGTTCTTAATTAATTTGGGTCCGGTCCGGTTCTTATTTTTCTAAAAATTTCGGTTCTCGGTTCGATTCAGTTCTTAACATACTAGAACCGTAAGAACTGAACCGTATATAAATGAATAAATAAAAAAATATATAAAAATATATGTATATATGTTACGTATTATATTTTCTTATTTAGAATATTATAATAAATTTTAAGAAAAATATGATTTTTATTGTATTACCCATTTCTTTAAATATATATGGAGTTTTGAATATATTTATAAATATATTTCTTCTTAAATATTGAAAACTAATTGAATTCAAAATGATCCACCACTAATAAAAATCTTCTTTTACTAAGTTACCTTTAATAAATATTCAAAACTAGTCAAAATTTAAAAAGTTAGAATACAAAATAATATACAAAATAATATGCAAAATAAATAATTATGAACTAAAATATAAATTTGGTTCTTTCGGTTCAGAACCGAACCGAACCGAAATTTACGGTTCGGTTCTGGTTCGATTCTTATATATAAACGGGTGTGGTTCGGTTCTTGAAATATTCCTATTTCGGTTTTCGGTTCCGGTTCGGTTCGGTCCGATTCTGACCCGTTGCTCACCCCTAGATTAATATATATGTGATATATATGTATATATTTGTTGGGATATGCACCAGTGGATTGCTGGAATAACTATCTTGCATTTGGGGCTCAAGGACTTGGTGGGAAATTCGAATTTGAATGCATTTGAAATGCTGAAACTGTTTGTAATTGCTAGCAGTTGGGGCTGCTGGTGATGTTGGCGTTGTTTGGGGTTGTTGGGGTTGCGACCAGGCTCTAGTATATATATAGGCATATTGTATTCTGGACTTGTACTATATTCCAGGAAGTAGGCAAAGACTATAAGCATATCTTGGGGTTGCATCCTTATATTGTTTGTCAATAAAAGGTTGGGCATTCAAGCTCGTAAATATATTGTGTCTTTACATTTGTTTGGTAATTAGACACACTTTCACACATGATTGGATCTTAGTTATGCATGGGTTTCATAGCAACATTCGCTGACTATCTGGGAGTTGGAGCGATCGAGTAGGCCGCATGGATCACAAAAAATCAGGGTTGAAAATCTGACCCCGTGACAAGTGGTAGTTGCATTAAGAGATTCATGGATTCAACATCATGGCTGGTAGAAATTCTACGGGAGAAAGGTTGGGTTGGCTTGAAGATTTTCTGGGGGTGTCTTTGTCAACAGATGTGATTCCTATAGCGAATCAGGTTTAGGTTCTAAGGGAGGGCTTGGATGAATTCAAGACCACGGTTAATAATCTTGTGAGGGTTATGAAAGAGGGTTATGATTCCCAAATTCAGACGTTGCATGATGAACTGATGCTGGTGAATCGGGTTGTTGTCGCTGGTTCGTCGACTAGAAGGGAGGGCCACTCAAAGTTGAAAATTCTGGAACCGAAACCTCAAGGGACATGTAGCAGTATTTTAGGGCTACCCATATTGATGTTGCGGAGCAAGTTTCAATCACAAGTATGTACTTGGGTGGCGATGCAAAATTATGGTGGCGGACTCGTACTGATGGTGATGCGAGTGTGGACAGGCCGGGGATAACCACATTTGAGGCATTGGAGAGGAAACTTAAGGAGCAATTTCTGCCACTTAATGCTTCCTGGCTTGCTAGGAAGAGTTTAAGAAATCTCAAACAAATATGAACTGTGTTAGGAATATATGTGCATTAGTTTGATGATATGTTTAACAAAACACTTAAGTAGAAATTTAGTGTCTGTAGCCTCAACGGATAAGACCACTTTGGCTATCCGTTGATGGTGTAGCTTTACTTAGAAATAAGTCTAGTATTGTAGCATATTTCAGTCTCTGTATTTAAAATGTAATTCTTAGAAGTTGAGAGAAACTATAAGTCATGTTGACTACTAGATGATATGCAGATAGGAAGGCCAATTGTAAATATTTCATGCCTTGTAATTTTGTATAAATGAAGTGGTATCAACGGATGACTTAAAGACCTTCAACGGATGAGAAGCTAAGCTTCAACGGATGTCTCTAAAGCTTCAACGGATAACATCCTTCAACGGATGAGAGCATCAACGGATGAAAGCTTCAACGGATAACATCCTTCAACGGATGAAGTCATCAACGGATGAAAGCTTCAACGGATGTTCTGCTAATTACCCGTTGATAAGTGGTAGTTGTACCTACAAACAGAGGCACATGGGTTGACAGAGAAAAGTGAGATGTGGTAGCCGAATTTCAGGATCAACAGAAAAAGCAGCCGTTCTTCTTTAGTACAAAGATGCAATAGTCAACAAAGTACTTGAGTGAACAGGAAAAGAAGCAAGTGAAGAACTTATTTTACTATTGTAATTTCATATTGTTTTTCACTTGTACACTTGGTAATATATAAACCAAGAAGAAGCTAGTAATTAGAGAGAGATTTTCCAGAGCTGTTAAGAAATATCTTGAGAGAAAATTCATCTAGTTTGTACTAGGATGCAGCTGTGATCAACATTGTTGAACACAGATTTTCTAATATACCATCTCTGGTGGAACAACAAATCCACCAGAAAAGTTTTTAAAGTTTGTTGTGTTCTTTACATTTTGTGTTTGAATATATATCTGTCTGCATTAGCTCAAAGCAATTCATACACTTGTTCATCTAGAACACACTGCTTTAATAAACTTCTCAAAACCTGAAAAAGTTTTGAGATTTACATTCAACCCCCCTTCTGTAAATCTCATTGTTAGTCCTCTAGGAATAACAATTGGTATCAGAGCAAGCTCTTGACACACAAAGAGTTTAAAGATCTTGGAATCTAACAAAGATGAGTAAGAAGGATATTGGAGTAAAGATCCCAGTTCTTGACAAAGACAGTTATCACCACTGGAAGGTGAAAATGCACCTTCATCTACTCTCCCAAGATGAAGGTTATGTAAACTGCATTGAGAATGGTCCTCACATTCCCCACAAAGTAGCCACAGTTGCTACGGCCACAATTGCTGTTGGTCAATCCATTCCAAAACCTAGAGCAGAATGGACAATGGAAGACACAGAAGAAGTCCACAAGGATAAGAAGGCTATGAACATTTTGTTTAATGGTCTTGACAAGGATATGTTTGATAATGTGATAAATTGTTCAACTGCCAAAGAGGTTTGGGACACAGTTCAGTTGCTGTGTGAAGGTACAGAACAAGTAAAAGAGAACAAAATGCAGCTTCTCATTCAACAGTATGAGTACTTTCATTTTGAAGAGAATGAATCTTTAAATGACACATTTAATAGATTCCAAAAGCTGTTGAATGGACTGAAGCTGTATGGTAGAGTGTACCAGGTGAAGGATTCAAATCTTAAATTTTTGAGATCCTTACCAAAGGAATGGAAACCCATGACTGTTTCCTTAAGAAACTCTCAGGATTATAAGGACTTTACTCTTGAAAGATTATATGGAATCTTGAAGACTTATGAACTAGAGTTGGAACAGGATGAGGTATTGGAGAGGGGGAGAAAGAAAGGAGGTTCAGTTGCATTGGTAGCTGAAAATGAGAAAGAATGCAGAAAAGAAACTGTGAGATCTACATCAAGCTCCAAAGATGGTGTAAGAAATCCAGAATCAGACAAGGGTAAAGAGCAAGTTGCTGAAAATGAAGACAACTCCAGTCAAGATGACTCTGATGGTATTGATGAGCATCTTGCATTCCTGTCCAGGAGATTTGCAAAGATGAAGTTCAGGAAAAACACTAGAGCCACTAAACCCTATAAGAACATGGTGGACAAATCCAAGTTCAAGTGTTTTAATTGTGGTATAAGTGGACACTTTGCAAGTGAGTGCAGAAAGCCAACCTCTGAAAAGAAGAAATTTGAACAAGTAGATTACAAAAAGAAATATTTTGATCTACTCAAACAGAAGGAAAGGGCTTTCATTACTCAAGAAAAGGACTGGGCAGCTGATGGAGATGAAGAGGATGAAGATGTGGATTATGTCAACCTTGCTCTCATGGCTGATTCTGAAGAAAACGAAGTTAGTTCATCAAGCAATCAGGTAATCACTACTGATTTAACACAGCTTACTAAAGAAGAGTGCAATGATGCTTTCAATGACATGTCTACTGAATTGTATCATTTGCGTGTGTCTCTTAAATCTCTTGCTAAAGAAAATAGTAGGATCAAAGAGAACAATCTGTTTTTAAGTAATAGAAATACTGTGTTAGAAAATAAGTTGATTGACCTAGAGAAAACCAAATTGCATTGTATATCTGTTGAAAATGAACTAGCTGAATCTGTTAAGAAAGTAGAAATACTTTCCAATCAATTAGAGAAAGAGCAAGAGGTGATTAAAGCCTGGAAAACATCTAGGGATGTAAGTGCTCAAATTGCCAAAGTCCAAGGAATTGAATCATTCTGTGAAACTGCCTGGGATAAAAATAAAAAGAAACTGGAATTAATTGATGGACTGTCAACGGATGTGGAATCAACGGATGATGAAAGTTATCCGTTGAAGGAAGAAAAGGAACATCCGTTGAAGGTTCCTCAATTAAAACAGGCAGATGTTTCTAAAAGAGAAAATCTAAAGAAACTCAACAAAAAGTTTGGTTCAACTTCAAAGAACTTTGTCAAAGAAGGAGCAAGCACATCCAAAGATGTCAGAAAGGTGAATGTAGGGCACATGACCTTAGAACAGTTAAATAATAGGCTCAAGATGGTTGAGGATAAAAAGGAATCCAAAAGGAAATCCAACAGAAATGGGAAGGTAGGAGTTAACAAACATAACAATTACACACCTGACAAGTATGCTCCTAGAAAAAGCTGTGTGCATTGTAGTAGTGTTAATCATCTATCTGCTAATTGTAAATCTATTAAGAAATCTCCCATAACTGTACCCTCTTCCATGCCTAACATGTCTGTATCACCTCTACATGCTATGCCTGTTATGTCTCAACAAAATCCTTATGCACATTTTGCAAACATGCCATATTTTAACAATCCTTATCTTGCTGCATTCAGTATGCCTCAAATGCCATACAATATGCCAATGTGGAATAACATGTATGCACAATCCATGCCTAATAATTCTATAAATGTGCTGGATAATGTTGTGACTAACCCTACACCTCAACCAACCACATCTAAGACCAAGGTTGACTCAAACTCACCTAAGTCTAAAGATGCAGGAGGAATGAAGTCTAGGAGAAAGGCTAACAAGAATGGACCCAAGGAAACTTGGGTACCAAAATCAAATTGATTGATTTTGTGGTGTGCAGGAAAATAGAAGAAATCTATGGTACTTGGACAGTGGCTGTTCAAGACACATGACTGGAGATTTCTCCCTGCTCACAGAGTTTAAAGAGAGAGCTGGCCCCAGCATAACCTTTGGAGATGACAGCAAAGGGTTTACTATGGGATATGGCTTGATTTCAACAAGGAATGTCATCATTGAAGAAGTTGCATTAGTTGATGGTCTCAAGCACAACTTACTGAGTATCAGTCAACTATGTGATAGAGGGAATACAGTTTCCTTCAATTCTGAAGCCTGTGTTGTCACTAGTAAGGAAGACAACAAAGTGGTTCTAACTGGAGTTAGAAAAGGAAATGTGTACTTAGCTGACTTCAACTCTACAGATGCAGAATCTATTACTTGTCTCTTCAGCAAAGCAAGTTCAGTTGAGAGTTGGCTATGGCACAAGAAGCTATCCCATTTGAATTTCAAAACAATGAATGATCTAGTCAAAAAGGACTTAGTAAGAGGAATTCCTCTTGTTGAATTCTCAAGGGATGGTCTGTGTGATGCTTGTCAGAAAGGCAAACAAAGGAAAGCATCATTTCAGAAGAAGCTTGAAACAACAATTGATGAACCATTACAGCTGCTACATATGGATTTGTTTGGACCAGTCAATGTATTGTCAATAGCAAGAAAAAGATATTGCTTAGTGATTGTAGATGATTTCTCAAAGTTCTCATGGGTCTGTTTTCTTGGATCAAAGGATGAAGCAAGTGAAATCATTATCAATCACATCAGGCAAGTCAACAATCATCCTGACTTGAAGGTTAGAAATATCAGGAGTGACAATGGAACTGAGTTCAAGAATTTGACATTAAGGCTGTTCTGTGAAGAAAATGGAATCATGCATGAGTTCTCAGCTCCAAGAACACCTCAGCAAAATGGGGTTGTTGAAAGAAAGAACAGATCTTTAATTGAAGCTGCCAGAACAATGCTTGAAGAATCAAAGTTACCAACATATTTCTGGGCTGAAGCTGTTAATTGTGCTTGCTTCACTCAGATTATTTCTTTGATCAATCAAGCTAAAGGCATGACTCCTTATCAGTTGTTCAAGAGAAGAAAACCAACTCTAAACTTTCTTCATGTCTTTGGATGTAAATGCTTTATACTGAGGAATCAATCTGACCATAAAGGGAAGTTTGATGCAAAGGCTGATGAAGGAATATTTGTTGGTTATTCAGCTGGAAAATCTTATAGGGTCTACAATCTAAGAACCAACATTGTTATGGAATCTGTGCATGTTGTGTTTGATGATAAAAAGATTGATGGACTAACAGATGAGGGACATAATGAGAGACTCAAATTTGACAACATTGAGATATATTGTGATGATAGTGAAGAGGAGACTGATGGAGATGACACTTCAAAAGGGATTCAAAACATGCCCCTGGATAATGCACAAAATACTGCATCCATTGATAGAAGCAATGCAGTATCCGTTGAAAGACATAGTGCATCATCCGTTGAAGTACAAAATGAAGCATCCGTTGATCATAGTTCATCAACGGATAATCGATTTACATCATCAGTTGATAGAACTCCAAGTTCCCTGCAAAGGACCAACAACTCAGGGGGAGTTTCAACTAGTCAACACTCTGTCTCACATCATGACAATACTGAGGCCACCTCATCTAGAGCACATCTTCCACCACAAAGGAAATGGACCAAGAATCATCCCTTTGAACTGATCATTGGTGATGCATCATCTAAAGTGCAAACAAGAAGAGCTACTCAAGATGAATGTCTGTACAGTAGTTTTCTATCTCAGGAGGAACCTAAGAAAGTGGAAGAAGCTCTATTGGATCCAGATTGGATATTAGCTATGCAGGAAGAGCTAAACCAATTTGAGAGAAACCAAGTTTGGAAGCTGGTACCCAAACCAAAGAACAAGAGTCCTATTGACACAAAGTGGGTATTCAGAAACAAGATGGATGAAAATGGCATTATCATAAAGAATAAAGCCAGACTGGTTGCTAAAGGCTATTCTCAGCAAGAGGGAATAGATTTTGATGAAACATATGCTCCTGTTGCAAGACTTGAAGCCATCAGAATATTTCTAGCCCATGCAGCCCATGCCAATTTCAAAGTCTATCAAATGGATGTCAAGAGTGCATTTCTAAATGGGAAATTAGAGGAAGAAGTCTATGTAAGTCAACCTCCAGGATTTGAAGATCCAAATTTTCCAGACTATGTGTATTATCTGTTGAAAGCACTCTATGGACTGAAGCAAGCACCTAGAGCCTGGTATGAAACCTTATCAAAATTTCTTTTGGAGAATCACTTCACTAGAGGTACTGTTGATAAAACTCTCTTCTTTAGGGATGTTAATGGCTCTAGTATACTTGTTCAAATTTATGTAGATGACATAATATTTGGCTCTATAGATGATAAACTTTGCAAAAAGTTTGCTAAGCTAATGCAAAGTAAATATGAAATGAGCCTAATGGGAGAACTAACCTATTTTCTTGGTTTACAAGTTAAACAAGTTAGTGATGGAATTTTCATTAGTCAAACTAAATATATTTATGATCTTTTAAAGAAGTTTGACTTAATGGAATGCTCATCTGCAAAAACTCCCATGGCCACTGCCACCAAACTTGAATTAAATAAGACTGAAAGGTCTGTGGACATTACAAGTTATAGAGGCATGGTTGGTTCACTTTTATATTTAACTGCTAGCAGACCAGATATAATGTTTGCTACATGTCTGTGTGCTAGATTTCAAGCTGATCCTAGGGAGTCTCACTTAATTGCTATCAAGAGAATTTTCAGATATCTCAAGGGTACACCAAATTTAGGAATTTGGTATCCTAGAGAATCTGGCTTTGATCTAATTGGTTATTCAGATGCAGACTATGCAGGTTGCAAAATAGACAGGAAAAGTACAACAGGCTCCTGCCAATTCCTGGGAAACAAGCTTGTATCATGGTTTAGCAAAAAGCAAAATTCAGTCTCTACTTCTACAGCTGAGGCTGAATACATTGCTGCTGGAAGTTGCTGTTCTCAAATGTTATGGATGAGGAATCAACTCCTTGATTATGGACTTCATGTTGATAGAATACCTATCTTTTGTGACAACACAAGTGCCATAGCCATAACAGAGAATCCTGTGCAGCACTCAAGGACCAAGCACATTGATATTAAGTACCACTTCATTAGGGAGCATGTCATGAATGGTACAGTGGAACTACATTTTGTTCCAAGTGAACAACAAATTGCTGACATATTTACCAAGCCACTTGATGAATCAACATTCACAAGATTGGTAAGTGAGCTAGGTATGCTTAATTACTCTTAAAATTCATGTCTTCTTTGCAATTTGATGAGAAGCCTGAAATATATTAGTTGCTAGAACAAATTTGACTTTTAACAAAGTTTATTCCATCAACGGATGTTCCCTATCCGTTGAAAGTCAAAATTGCTCTATCAACGGATATTCATTATCCGTTGAAAGACAAGTATATCTCTGGAACTTTTATCCGTCAACGGATAAAGCTGAAGTACCTTTCAACGGATGACAATTTACATTATCCGTTGAAATGTCACATCAGACGTTTGAGGTGTTTCACAGCCGTTGATTCTATTTTCTTAACCGTTGATACCATACATACATCTGTATGTATTGGTTTTAAAGGTAGTTATTAGAATACTTACAGTTTATTCTTAAACGGCTGAAATTCACTAACACCTATTTACTGATTAATCCTTTATTTATTTCTTTTTCTTTGAAAGCATATAAGCCCTTCTGATTGTTCATTATTACTTTACGCTTTCTTAGAATTTCAAGCATTTACCATTTTCTCTCTGCAAAACCTTCAAGTTATTCTCTGCAATTTCTACTCACAACAATGGCACCAGTCGTGAAGATTATGTCTCAATCTGGGTTCATCTACGAGAAGAACAATTTCATAGCTCTGGTAGAAAAGAATGAAGCCCACTCAGATTATCACAAAATGATGGACTTCATCAAAAACTGTAAACTTAGCTATGCAATGCTGGAAGCCCCAACGATTTTCTGTGAAGTAGTTGAGGAGATTTGGACAACTGCTGAGTTCAACTCCATGGATATGACTATCTCCTTCACTCTCAAAGGTAAAAATCACTGTATTAACTGTGATGACTTACAAGCATGTTTTAAATTACCTGAGAACAATGCCATGACACCACACACTGATAGTGATGTATCCAGCATGTTAGATTCCATAGGTTACTCTCTTAACTCTGCTAATTTAGGGGGTATTAGACGAAAAGGCCTTAGGAAAGAATGGAGTTTTCTTGGGGATGCCTTCATAAAGGTTTTCTCTGGGAAAATTAGTAATTTTGATGCCATAACTTCATCTCTTGTTAATATGTTCTATATGCTTGTTTCTGATAGGTACTTTAACTTTAGCAACTATGTGATGCTAGAATTAGGTACTAGATTGGGTAACAAAGCTAATAGACCTAATAACATCTATTATGCTAGATTCTTTATGTTATTGGCTAACCATGTTGCTGAAGGTTTAGTCATAATCAATGAGAATAATAAACTCAAGTGCTGGGCACAAGAGAAAAGAGTTCTTGCAGACTTGAAGAGAATGGATCTTAACAGCAGTGTGCAATTGGTATATTTACCAATCATGAATGCACCCCAGGTAGGTGAGGTAATTGCTTCTACAACTCCTACTTCTTCCAACCCCTCTATTTCTTTATCTTCTAGTGTGGCCATGAAATCTGTGTCAATGCCCCAACAGATTTCTACCAAGGTCACCAAATCTAAACTTTCAAAATCCAAGACAAAGAAAACCACCTCTGTTGTTTCTCAAAAGACAACAGTTGTAACAACAACCATTAACCCTGAGGGAAGTGAACAGGGTGTGAGTGGTGAGGGGAGGGGTGAACATCAAAGAAACCCCCAGGATAAGGAAGGAGAGTTGAGTGCTTCCCAAGCTAGCCAAGCCCCAGTTTCTCAAAAAGCTGTGGTGGTTAAAAAGGTTTCTAGCACATCCCTAGTAGCATCCTCCCAAAAGGATGTTACTATTGAAAAGAGTTCCCAACCAGGAACACAGAACAAAAGAGGGAGGGACACTAAAGCCAAACACTCACCTACAAAAGCTTTTATTAGAAGGAAGAAGGCTAGAACCCAATCTTCTACACAGGGTGCACACACTGCACAGATACATCCATCTGTCTCTGTGCCTTCTCAAACTCAGTTTGATGTGACTCCAATAAATGTGGAGTCACAGCCCCATTCTCTCACAATAACTACACATCAATCACCAAATACTTCTTCACCATCTCTGGATGTGGATATGTTATTCCCATCAATTCCTGATTCTCCCTCTTTACAACTCAGGGAGGAGCCCCACTCAAATACAGGTGATCATCATCTTTTAGATGATTTGTTGGATCACCCGCAAATTCTTTCAGATATAATTGAAGGATCTGTATCAACACATATCAAATCAATCTATACAGATTCAACAGTTATATCACTTTCAATTTCATCTTCTTTTCCTTCTTCAACGGATATCACTCATCCGTTGACAAGTGGTTGCTCTTCAACGGATAAGCTTAACAGCAGTTATCCGTTGATAACAACAGTTTCAACTTCAACGGATATTCCACATCCGTTGATAGTCTCTACACAAATAACTGAAATGATTCCAAGTGTAGAAGACATGAATACTGTGCAATCACTTTTAGGATTGAGGGCAGGGAGTGAAAATTTCAGTGAGAGGCTGGGTTGCTCCCAGGCAAAAGGAGAGATTGAGAGCACAAAAATGCATGCTATTTCTTCCAGCATGGCAAAAGTCAGTGAGTGGAGTACCACCTTAAAAGGTGAAGGTGAGGGAGTGAGATGTGTGAGCCAGGGGGAGCCCCTGATGCAAGAACATAGAGAAAAAGAGAGAAAAGCAGGTACAGTTGATACAAGGGTGGAACCAGCCATTGCTCATGAGTCAATGATGGTGGATGATGCTGAAAAGGAAAGACAATTTCAGCAACATTACAAAGCTGTAATTGATAACATTTCCTTGGATGCTGACACTTTTACTCATCCTGTGACAGCCTATCAACTGTTGGCTGCTCAGGGCAATGAGGAGGCAGAAAGGACACTACATCTAGTGCACTCAACAGAATCTCTTCAAAGGGATAAAGCTGCTATTAACAGGATGCCTTCTACAGCTGGTGAGCCATCTGAGGAATTTGGAGTAAATTCTGATGATGATGACTCTATTTCTTCTGATGGAAGCATGAACATAGGGGGAGATGAAGACCCTAGTTCCATTCCTAATCTACCTGAATGGGCCCTGACTAAGGAGCATAGAACAGGTGAATTCAATGTCCACTTGGTCAAACAAATCATCACTATTCAACAGGCCATTCAGAACACTTCAAATGCAAATATCAAGGCTATCCTCCAAGCTCACCTGGACTCACTGCATCTCATGAAGTTGCAGAAAGTAAAGCAAAATATGAGTCTAGATGATCTCAGGAAAGATATTGCTGACTTGAAATCCTTCACTTCAGAAAAATTGGATTCAGTCATGCCCTATGGTACTTTGCAGGACTTGGTTTCGAGATTGAAAAAGGAATCAGTTACTGAACAAAGGCTGGCCAAGTTGGAAGACAGAGTTCAAGGAATTGAAGACTCTGTGGCCACCCTTCTTCTCAACCAACAATCTCAAACCAATCTCCTAATGCAGCTGGCAAAAGCACAAGGCTTGACCCCTCTCCTTGATGCTAACAAAAAGGGGGAGAGTAAAAGGGAAGGGGAAGGAGAGCCCTCTACAAAGATTCAGATATCTAAAGTGCTAGTTCCTGCCATCACTACCTCTCCAATCATTCAAATCAAGGGAAAACCTGATGGAATTGATTTGATTCAGCTAGCAGCAGCTGAAATACAAATGAAAGAACAATGGAGGAGAATTGATGAAAGGTTGCAATTGGTGTTTGGTTCTACACAAAATAAATCAACATCTGTGAAATTTAGCACAAAGATTGAACCAATCAACATGGAGCTCAAGCCAGTAGGGAGAAATAAGGTTGGAGAGACTTCTTTCAAGAATTTAAAACCTATGGTTCTAAAGCCTAACACTAGATCCAGTATGGACTCCACAAAGAATCCCCTAGACTTTGCTCAGATGCAGGAAGTAGACTTTCCTCTTCCAAAACCTGATGGAGACAAAGTTCTAAGTGCAAGCATCATAAAGAAGAAGGAGACCAAGGACAAGGGTGAGAGAATGGACATGGCCTTTATCTATAGAGAGGGAAAGAGTATCTGTGTGATGCAAGGACATCCCAAATTTCTAAAGGCCAAAAGGGAAGAAACCAGAAGGTTGAAGAAAGAAGCTGTAAAACTCAAGGCTGACAAAAGAGCACAAGCAAAGCTTGAAAAACAGCTAAAGTCAAGCCAAGTTGAAGAAATGAAAGGAATTGAAGTCAGGGGTGAAGAAAAGATTGCTAACTTAGATGAGGTTCTTGGGAGCATATTTGGTGAAAATATGGAAGAAAGAGAGGAATGGCAGAAGGGAAACAGAAGAAAGGCCAAGGCACACAGAAGGAGTGAAGATAACCCTGAAGATACCAAATCTATATCTAAACCACTACCTTCCATACCTAAACCTTTTGTTGCTGATCCCTCTATAAATATCCATGGTGAACCAATCATTCCAAAAGAGGAACCTATTGATTGGGACAACATCACATTGCCTACCTTTTTAACCACTCTACCACTACCAAAGAAACAGAAAAGAAAATCTAAATCTACACCTCCCCTAACCTCTAAGAAATTCACTCAAAAACAAAAACCTAACCCTAAGCCACCCATTTCTAAAGATGATTATGTTCACATCTGTGACATAAAAGAAGCTTCAGACATTAATCTCTATCTGGATGAGCTGGAGGAAGTAAGGGGAATAGCTGCCTACAGACAGCTACCAGAGAGATTGGTTTTCAGATATAAGGGAGCTGGGGAAAGAACATGGCCTCTCTACAGGATTCTAAATGAAGGCTACTCTACCTTGATCAGAGTCTTTTCAGCCATCAAAAAGGATTCTGGCTTTACCAGAACAGCCAAGACTGAAATTCTCAACAAGATTGCCAACATAAGGAAGACTTAGAGGGAACCAAATGCTTTGCCCAGAACCTTACTCATACAAGAAAGGGGAACTAAAATTCACAAATCACCTCATTGGTTGATGGAATTTAGAGATGACAAAGGAGTCAGAAGATTTTTCAGACTTGAAGACCAACTCAAGATTGCCAGCAATGAAACTCTCAAGGAAATGCAATCTAAGTTGGATATCAGTGATGAAGATGAAGCTGAATTCTTCAGACAACTCCAACTCCAAATTGAGGAAAATGACAAAGGGCTAGGAAAGAAAACCAGGGAACAAAGAAGAAAATGATGATTTGCTCAGGCTAGAGGAGCACCCTTGGAAATACTGTAAATCTTCAATTACCTCCTAGTACATACACTTTTGCAGCACTTTTATATTTCTACTTAGTTTCAATTCAAATATTTGTTAAGTGTTTTGTTATCATCAAGTTAACCCTGAATTTATGCCTACAATTCTTATAGACATAAATAGGGGGAGATTGTTAGGAATATATGTGCATTAGTTTGATGATATGTTTAACAAAACACTTAAGTAGAAATTTAGTGTCTGTAGCCTCAACGGATAAGACCACTTTGGCTATCCGTTGATGGTGTAGCTTTACTTAGAAATAAGTCTAGTATTGTAGCATATTTCAGTCTCTGTATTTAAAATGTAATTCTTAGAAGTTGAGAGAAACTATAAGTCATGTTGACTACTAGATGATATGCAGATAGGAAGGCCAATTGTAAATATTTCATGCCTTGTAATTTTGTATAAATGAAGTGGTATCAACGGATGACTTAAAGACCTTCAACGGATGAGAAGCTAAGCTTCAACGGATGTCTCTAAAGCTTCAACGGATAACATCCTTCAACGGATGAGAGCATCAACGGATGAAAGCTTCAACGGATAACATCCTTCAACGGATGAAGTCATCAACGGATGAAAGCTTCAACGGATGTTCTGCTAATTACCCGTTGATAAGTGGTAGTTGTACCTACAAACAGAGGCACATGGGTTGACAGAGAAAAGTGAGATGTGGTAGCCGAATTTCAGGATCAACAGAAAAAGCAGCCGTTCTTCTTTAGTACAAAGATGCAATAGTCAACAAAGTACTTGAGTGAACAGGAAAAGAAGCAAGTGAAGAACTTATTTTACTATTGTAATTTCATATTGTTTTTCACTTGTACACTTGGTAATATATAAACCAAGAAGAAGCTAGTAATTAGAGAGAGATTTTCCAGAGCTGTTAAGAAATATCTTGAGAGAAAATTCATCTAGTTTGTACTAGGATGCAGCTGTGATCAACATTGTTGAACACAGATTTTCTAATATACCATCTCTGGTGGAACAACAAATCCACCAGAAAAGTTTTTAAAGTTTGTTGTGTTCTTTACATTTTGTGTTTGAATATATATCTGTCTGCATTAGCTCAAAGCAATTCATACACTTGTTCATCTAGAACACACTGTTTTAATAAACTTCTCAAAACCTGAAAAAGTTTTGAGATTTACATTCAACCCCCCTTCTGTAAATCTCATTGTTAGTCCTCTAGGAATAACAAACTGTTTGAGATTATGTTAAAGAATTCAGTTCTTTGTTGTTGGATATAAAGAACATGTCGGATGAGGATAAGTTGTTCAATTTCTTGGCTGGATTGAAACCTTGGGCGCAGGAAGAATTGAGGCGACAAGCTGTGAGGGACTTGCCGACTATTATCGCCGCTACTAATGGTTTGGTTGACTACAAGCATGTTGGTTCTCATGACACTGAAAGGGGTAAAAACAGTGGCAAGAATCACAAGGTTGATGACAGAAACAAGAAGAATAACAGGAGGAATGACAGTGGTGATGCCAAGGATAATAGGCAGTCTCAAGGTGTTGGTGATAAGGGGTGATTCATATATGGAGGGCCGCATTTGGCAAGTCAATGTCCCAAGAAGGAGAGATTGAATGCTCTTCGTGTTAATGAAGAGAATTAGGAAAATAATGAGGGAAATGATGGGGTTCAAGTGAGGGTGAATCCTATGTGTTTGGTTGCACTAAAGACTGAAAAATCCGTGAAGGGGGATGGACTTATGTATGTGAAAGCCTTAGTGAATGGTAAGGCAGTCATGGCTATGGTAGACACGAGTGCCACAATCAGTTTCACTGGAATGGATTGTGCTGCGGAGCTTGAGCTAAAGTTGGAACCAAGTTCAAATCAGATCAAGATGGCTAACGTTGAGGTACAAAAAATTGGGGGTACTTCGAATGTTGGCTTGACTCTTGGTAATTGGAAAGGTAACTTTATATTTCATATTGTTGCCTTAGATGATTTTTATTGCATCCTAGGTATGGACTTCTTTATGATGACTAATAGCGCTATTATGATGCGTTATGGTGGGATTGTGATCATGGATGAGCCATGTTTATATTTTGTGAAAGTTGTTCCTATGCAGATTGATAAGGGTTAAAGAAAATGAAGAAGTCGGGGGCTGTTCAAATTTTGGTCGGTGACATGGTTTGTGAAATTGGATCACAGGTTGGCGACTCATCTCTACAAGGCTGCGAACTTGGTAATTTTTTGCTTGGGCCTAAGTCGATGTCTTCAAGGGTTGGGGGCACTGCTTGAACTTAAGTCATAATGGAATCTGATGTGTGGGCGACTGGGTGTCTACACATGGTTGATAGGTTTTGGTGACGAAAAAGGGGGAAAATGTGGAGGTTAATCTGATCAACTTATGGTAACTGGTTGGGTTTGGCAGTGGCAGGAACCGTAGACGGATTTGCAGCCTTGGTTCATTGCGTTGGTTTTGCTACTTGGAGACACGGACTTCTCAGAATTGTTGAAGATTTGATGAGTACATGAAACTCGGGAAGTGTGGGAGGGTTTGTAAGACCGTTAAACTGGATTGATTATGGGTTCGGATTCACTAGGCAACCAAGAGAATTGGGATCGAGTGTCACTAGGCGACGAAACAGACTAGTTGCCTGGCGGTGACTCAGATTTGGCGTTATGGCGACTCGGGTTAAAAAAATTGGTTGGCTGATTTATGTGTGGGCAACAGTGAACTGGGAGTTTAGCTTAGAGTCCAAAAATGACTAAGGGGCAAGTGAAAAATATGGGCACATGTGTGGTACATGGGGGATGATTTATATATGTGATATATATGTGTATATTTGTTGGAATTTGCACTAGTGGGTTGCTGAAATAACTACCTTGCAGTTGGGTCTCAAGGACTTAGTGGAAAATTCGAATTTTAAGGCATTTGAACTGCTGGAACTGCTTGTAACTGCTAGTAGTTGGGGCCGCTGGTGCCGTTGGTGTTATGTGGGGCTGCTGGGGCCGCGACCAGACTCTAGTATATATAGATAAGCATTTTTTGAATATAATTTAAGTAGAATTCTGTACAAGTTCATATTGTATTATGCACTTGTATTATATACTAGGCAATAGGTAAAGTCTCTAAACATATCTTTGGGTTGTATCCTTATTTTGTTGGTCAATAAAAGATTGGATATTCAGGCTCGTAAATCTGTTGTGTCTTTATATTTGCTTGGTAATTAGATACACTTGCACACACGATTGGATCTTGGTTGTGCGTGGGTTTCATAGCTACATTCGTTGTGTTTGGATTGTTGGGGGTTGCTGGGAGACAAACTCTTGAGAAGGCTGATTACTTGGGCGTGGGGGCGATCGAGTAGGCCGCACGAATCAGAAAATTCAGGGTTGAAAATCTGACCATGTTACACCTATACAGGCAACATATATTTTTATAAAAATTCGATCTAGTTTGATTCATGAAAAGCCCAAAATTTAAGTCCGTTATAAATAAAAAATTTCTGCCCAATCCGAATATAAGCATAGTCCGTAGCCAATCCCGACCCGATCACATAAAAGCCCAATTTCGTGGGATTTAAAAAATCTAAATTAAAATTTGGATATGTTCATTTTTATTATAATCTGTAATAAAAATTGTATAGAATCTTGGATAAGGGTTTAATTTCTAAGAAATCTCAAATAAAGGCCTACATTTTTCGATTGAATCCAAAAATAATCGCACAATGAACATTATTATTTGAAAAAATTTAAATTATTTTTTGTAGAAATCATGTTCGGACGGATTTGTGGGTCTAGTTATCTTGGATGAAATTCAGTCAGATATAGCCTGATTTCATGAAAAGCTCCCCCCCCGACTAATTTCAAAAAAATTGAATGTTCTAAAGCCCAACCCGAATCCATTCAAATCCAGTTTTTGTCCATCTACATAACTTTTATGTTTGTACAATCATGGTAACATACCATTGCATGCCCACAGGCTCATACTTCTTACCGTCTTACGTCTACCATGAAATCCTAAACAAAAATTCTTAAGTACGTTTTACTTGGAAAACGGATTTTGTAGCTATATAACTGTTTCTTAAGAGTAATAACGCATTAAATGTTATAATCTCATACGGCCAAACAACGTTGACCAAACTGTATTCTGTTGTGAAATACATAGATGCAATCTTTGATTTCATCTCGGAAAATTTACCTATTAGATACCCCGAAGAATATAAAATAATCCGTGCTCACAATCTCCTGTTTATTTGGTCAACGTACTTCAGATACACTATATCCATTTCTAAAAGTCATAATAATATTTAAAATATTCTGGTAAAAATTGTATTAATGTTAACACAACCAGCTGTTGTTATTTTGTAGTTTTTGACATGTTTCATTTCATAAATTTCATAATCTGAAGACATATATCACTCGAATTATCCTTACCACAAAATATATAGGGGTCTCTCTTGATTTTCACTAGATTCTCACTAATATGTAATGTGACACATTGAAACCCTGTTTGATATTATTGTTGCAAACTATTAGAGTAGTTTTCAGTCCTGTCATCTGTCAGTTTCACCATCAAACCTTCTAAAAAATATTATATATATATCTTAAAATATGCATAAATTAAAAAAATTACCAAAAAAATATCTAATTATCCTAATTTTCCTGACAGCACTTTTTCCCCTAACATTTTTTTTATAGCCCAACAGTTTTTAACAGCACTCTCAAACGGAGTCTGAGACTAATATCCACAAATATGTTATTAAAATTGCAAGACAAATAAATTTTATTGAAAAAGAATATAATAATAAAGTATCACAACTCATAACATAAGGTTGGTAAATTTACGCAGAAGTCAATGAAAGACTGTCTGGTAAATTTTTTTGGAACATGAATTCTCTTGCTAGTGTATACAAATAACACCCTAGGTGCAAAACCATTTCTCATCCAGACTACCGCCACCACCATGATGATGACGGTGATGACAACGACGGCGGGGTGGAGCAGGCGTTGGTGGATCGACAGGTGATTCCGCTGGTGCTGGCGTCTGAGGTGCAGGCGCTGGTGGATCAACAGGTGATTTCGCTGGTGCTGGTGGATCGACATCAGGCGCTGGTGATGGTGCTTGAGGTGCAGGCACGGGTGGATCGACCTTAGGCGCCGGTGATGGTGATCGAGGTGCAGGCGCAGGTGGATCGACCTTAGGCGCTGGTGATGGTGCTCGAGGTGCAGGCGCGGGTGGATCGACGTCAGGCGCTGGTGATGGTGCTCGAGGTGCAGGCGCGGGTGGATCGACCTTAGGCGCTGGTGATGGTGCTCGAGGTGCAGGCGCGGGTGGATCGACGTCAGGCGCTGGTGATGGTGCTCGAGGTGCAGGCGCAGGTGGATCGACGCCAGGCGCTGGTGATGGTGGTTGAGGTGAAGGCGCGGGTGGATCGACTGCGGGATCCGAAGGTGCAAGCGGGTCGGGGTTTCCAGGGGACGGTGTAGTCTGAGCAGCACAATAATTCTGCAACGCTGGTGTGAAAAATGGATCTGGAAATAAAAAAAGCCAACACTTGTCATGAATATCCACAATGGCTTGGCAACAGGCGGGGCCTATAAGTCCCGCATCTGGTTGGCCTCCAGTAAAAAAAGCTAATTTAAACTGATAAATTTCATAAAAACATCCTTTTACAGCTTCTAAACATGTCGGAAAATCGTAAGTCATTTGTGGTTGGGAAGAAGCTAGCATTGCCATGGATGCTATGATTAAAAGGAGTGAGATGTTTATGCATGGCTTAGAGTCCATGGCTCAAGGACTTTTGGTTTTGGCTCTGGTATATGGTATGGTATGCTTTTGTTTCTCTTTGGTCATATGGATACAATATACATAACTTGATATTTATAATCTTCTTTTGGACTTGTGCTTTATTTAGAAAAAGGTGAAACAAATGTTATTTAGAGTATCTGATAGTATTATTAATTACTTTATGGAAATTATATTTAGATTTTATTAAATTGACTCTGCACTACAGCTGTGGTAACAAATCCTGCTTCTGCAATTTGAATAAAATATACGTTTACACCGCGGGAATCCAAATTTAATAAGTTATAAAAACAATATCGTGAATAATCTAACCTTTTACAGTTGTGAATGAAAAATTATTTTTATGATGAAATAATATCTATAAATATGGGTGTCTGTCAAACAATTTTATAAAAATCGGTAATCCTAACGCTGTGTTCCATAAACTTTTTTTAGAGAGAAAAGAAAAGAAATGTAAAGAATACATTTCTTCAGCTTGTTCCCGAACAATTTTTATGAAAGAAAGAAAAAGAAAGTTGCAGATTTTTAGATTTGGAAAGAAGTTTTCTTTATTTTTGTCTCCAAAATCTTCTTCCCACTTTTGGAAAGATTATGAGAGAAAGGAAAATTGGTTATTTTCTATTTTTTTTTCTTTTCTACCATAGATTCGGGAACACAGCGTAAGAGATTGTTAAATGTTCGGATTTAAGATTAATCGGAGAAAAAAAGATTATATTTAACATTATAAATTAGACTAAAGTTTTATAGAGATCACTATTTCATCGTTGGAGACCACCTACTGCAATCAAAATACTACAAAATATATTATTATATAAAAACTGTTGTACAAATATCACTAATTCACTATAATGTTGAAGATACTTAAGTTTAAAATGTAAAATGTGTATATTCAGAAACTAAACATGTTTTATACAATAAAATATTTTGTAATATTCTAAATCTAAACATGTTTTATAAAATAAAATATTTTATAATATTCTACATGTTGTATATATATAATATTCAAGATCGCAAAATAATACACCTTACAATATTTTTATGCAATATTTTACTTGTAAAATATGGTCTACATCAAGTCTCCAACAAAAAAAACGGTATCTGTAAAATTTAACTCTTGTAAATTATATTTACTCTTAATATCCTTATTTTAATAATTATTTATAAGTTAATATACAGTAACTCTTAAGAACGTTACAGTTTCTCCATATTTTACTTAATTTTCATGCATTCCATTGGTATTGGTTAAGTGTCATGTATTAATCTTTATGTGTTTTATAATTATTTTTACAAAACATAAATACACATTGAATATTTTGTGCTATTATTTTTTATTTTTTGGTTTCTTCATTTTTTTTGTATACTGTATATATTTACCAGTGTTCTGTAATTATTTTTTGAATTTTTTATTTTTTTTTGTACTTTATACTTATATTAATATTCTATAATTATTATTTGAGTTTTTCACTATTAGGTGTACTATAGAGTCGAGTTATATTAAGATAGGTTTTTGTTAAGATCACTGTTGTATACCAAGAGACCACTTATTTTCTACAAAAATTGTTATTTTATATCTATTCATGTAAAATATTATAAAATATTTTATTCTCACTAATATGTAATGTGACACATTGAAACCCTGTTTGATATTATTGTTGCAAACTATTAGAGTAGTTTTCAGTCCTGTCATCTGTCAGTTTCACCATCAAACCTTCTAAAAAATATTATATATATATATATATCTTAAAATATGCATAAATTAAAAAAATTACCAAAAAAATATCTAATTATCCTAATTTTCCTGACAGCACTTTTTCCCCTAACATTTTTTTTTATTGCCCAACAGTTTTTAACAGCACTCTCAAACGGAGTCTGAGACTAATATCCACAAATATGTTATTAAAATTGTAAGACAAATAAATTTTATTGAAAAAGAATATAATAATAAAGTATCACAACTCATAACATAAGGTTGGTAAATTTACGCAGAAGTCAATGAAAGACTGTCTGGTAAATTTTTTTGGAACATGAATTCTCTTGCTAGTGTATACAAATAACACCCTAGGTGCAAAACCATTTCTCATCCAGACTACCGCCACCACCATGATGACGACGACGATGACAACGACGGCGGGGTGGAGCAGGCGTTGGTGGATCGACAGGTGATTCCGCTGGTGCTGGCGTCTGAGGTGCAGGCGCTGGTGGATCAACAGGTGATTTCGCTGGTGCTGGTGGATCGACATCAGGCGCTGGTGATGGTGCTTGAGGTGTAGGCGCGGGTGGATCGACCTTAGGCGCCGGTGATGGTGATCGAGGTGCAGGCGCAGGTGGATCGACCTTAGGCGCTGGTGATGGTGCTCGAGGTGCAGGCGCGGGTGGATCGACGTCAGGCGCTGGTGATGGTGCTCGAGGTGCAGGCGCGGGTGGATCGACCTTAGGCGCTGGTGATGGTGCTCGAGGTGCAGGCGCGGGTGGATCGACGTCAGGCGCTGGTGATGGTGCTCGAGGTGCAGGCGCAGGTGGATCGACGCCAGGCGCTGGTGATGGTGGTTGAGGTGAAGGCGCGGGTGGATCGACTGCGGGATCCGAAGGTGCAAGCGGGTCGGGGTTTCCAGGGGACGGTGTAGTCTGAGCAGCACAATAATTCTGCAACGCTGGTGTGAAAAATGGATCTGGAAATAAAAAAAGCCAACACTTGTCATGAATATCCACAATGGCTTGGCAACAGGCGGGGCCTATAAGCCCCGCATCTGGTTGGCCTCCAGTAAAAAGAGCTAATTTAAACTGATAAATTTCATAAAAACACCCTTTTACAGCTTCTAAACATGTCGGAAAATCGTAAGTCATTTGTGGTTGGGAAGAAGCTAGCATTGCCATGGATGCTATGATTAAAAGGAGTGAGATGTTTATGCATGGCTTAGAGCCCATGGCTCAAGGACTTTTGGTTTTGGCTCTGGTATATGGTATGGTATGCTTTTGTTTCTCTTTGGTCATATGGATACAATATACATAACTTGATATTTATAATCTTCTTTTGGACTTGTGCTTTATTTAGAAAAAGGTGAAACAAATGTTATTTAGAGTATCTGATAGTATTATTAATTACTTTATGGAAATTATATTTAGATTTTATTAAATTGACTCTGCACTACAGCTGTGGTAACAAATCCTGCTTCTGCAATTTGAATAAAATATACGTTTACACCGCGGGAATCCAAATTTAATAAGTTATAAAAACAATATCGTGAATAATCTGACTTTTTACCGTTGTGAATGAAAAATTATTTTTATGATGAAATAATATCTATAAATATGGGTGTCTGTCAAACAATTTTATAAAAAGATTACATTTAACATTATAAATTAGACTAAAGTTTTATAGAGATCACTATTTCATTGTTGGAGACCACCTACTGCAATCAAAATACTACAAAATATATTATTATATAAAAACTGTTGTACAAATATCACTAATTCACTATAATGTTGAAGATACTTAAGTTTAAAATGTAAAATGTGTATATACAGAAACTAAACATGTTTTATAAAATAAAATATTTTGTAATATTCTAAATCTAAACATGTTTTATAAAATAAAATATTTTATAATATTCTACATGTTGTACATATATAATATTTAAGATCGCAAAATAATACACTTGCAATATTTTTATGCAAGATTTTGCTTGTAAAACATGGTCTACATCAAGTCTCCAACAAAAAAAAGTAAAATTTAACTCTTGTAAATTATATTTACTCTTAATATCCTTATTTTAATAATTATTTATAAGTTAATATACAGTAACTCTTAAGAACGTTACAGTTTCTCCATATTTTACTTAATTTCCATGCATTCCATTGGTATTGGTTAAGTGTCATGTATTAATCTTTATGTGTTTTATATTTATTTTTACAAAACATAAATACACATTGAATATTTTGTGCTATTATTTTTTATTTTTTGGTTTCTTCATTTTTTTGTATACTGTATATATTGTGTTCTGTAATTATTTTTTGATTTTTTTATTTTTTTTGTACTTTATACTTATATTAATATTCTATAATTATTATTTGAGTTTTTCACTATGAGGTGTACTATAGAGTCGAGTTATATTAAGATAGGTTTTTGTTAAGATCACTGTTGTATACCATGAGATCACTTATTTTCTACAAAAATTGTTATTTTATTCCTATTCATGTAAAATATTACAAAATATTTTATTTTACGAAACATGTTTAGTTTACCGAATATTTTTTCAAATTGTAGAACATCCACATTATACATATTAAATTTAAATGATTTTAAATAATTTTAATGAATTAGTAATATTCGTAAAACATATTTTACAAAATAATATATTTCATAGTATTTTGACTGCAGAACATAAATTGTTTCCGTGGTCTCAAATAAAAATATGGTCTTCATAAAATTTGACTAGTGTACTATATATTTTTTATTAGTGTTGTATAATTATTTTTTGGTTCTTCATTTTTTTGTGCACTATATGTTTTTACTAGTATTCTATAATTATTTATCCACTATAGTGTAATGCATTCTATAATTATTTTTATAGAACAGAAACACATTATGTTATATTATTTTTTATTATAACTGTTATGTATCTTCTATCAGATTTTTGTAACTTTCATGTGTTTTAAAATTATTTTATGGATTCTTAATTTTTTTTGTAATATATAATTTTACTAGTGTTCTATAATTTTTTTTGAGTTCTTCATTTTTAAGTGTAATATGTATGTTTACTAATGTTATATAATTTTTTGGGTTCTTTATTTTTTTATATACTACATTTTTTTACTAGATTCTATAAATTATTTTACGGAGTACATCAATTTTTTTAACTTTGATTTTTGACATAAAAATGAGTTAATTTTATTCTGAAAAAAATATTGCTGGCATCAATTTGAATAAATTTTTAAAAAAATAAATAAATTTGTTGTGTTTTATAAAATGAATCACGTAAATTATTTATTTACGTATTCTATATTAAATATTGATTTTAATGAAATAAAATTTATATAATAGATATATTCTTCATTTCACTCTTAAAAAAATTTGAAAAAATACAAAAAATGAAAATGATGAAAATAGATAACTAGATATGCACGTTAAAAGTGTCCCGGTAGATTTTTTAACGTCAGCTAGTAGGTTTTTTAAAGTACGCTACATTACACTTGATCTAAACCACCCGTTTTCATGCCACCAGTTTAATGGTCAGGATTTAGTTACTGGATTGCCCATGAAAAAAGAGTTATCTCTTGACCCCACCTTATTAATCCTATTATATATTAATAGTTATTTCAATTTAATTTAAATTTTATTTTATATATAATAATTTATTTGCAATATCTCGTTCAAGAAAAATATATAGTGATTAATCGAATTTCAGAAATCGTATGCACATATCCTGCAGAAGATTAACAGGGGTTTGATCAGGGGATTTTTATAACCTATCAACGAGAAATGAAGGGGGGATAGGTTTGATGGGGTCTGAATGTTTAATCGTTGATGGTGAACAAAAAAGTAAATAAAATTAAAACTATTAATCCACTATTATAATTTTAAAAATTGTGGTTATGTTATGTCATTTAATGGAAAGGCTATAAGTTTAGCAAACTCCATAATATCATTAGATTTCAGAAATAATTACCTGAAACCTTTTACTTGTTGCATTTGTGTGTACTGTGTAGTTTCTGGTGAGCACAAAGCTACAAAACTAAAATTAGTATGTGATTTATAATCTTTCTTCTATATCCTTTTTGAAGATTGGTTATTTATAAGCAGGAGTGTCAAGTATCAACAACTTACCTGAACACAACTTATCTTATCAACACTACTTTACCTATATTAGACAACTCCCGAATTTCTACTGACTGATCTTGAGAACAGCACACTATTGGAGACCGTTACATGAACCAATATCATTTTATACGATGCTGTGGAATCGAACATTTTTGCCTCCCACTCCACAGTAAAAACATGACAACTAAATAAGTGAAGCACCACACTAGAGCAGTGACAGTTATTCGGAAAATATGTGAACTAACATGTAGTATTATTCTTGTAAAAAGCAGAAAGTATGCACCAGGGAAAAAGAAAGCCAAGCATTTAACCTTTCATCATATTGAAAACTAAAGAATGTATACGTGTATCATGGCTTTATTTCCAGAATTCAGGTTCTATCCCCTCCTATTAACGTTGTTGAGTTATAATAGACGTGAACTGCATAAGTTACCAACAGGAGGGACTTGTGACCCTTATACAGTTATACGGCGGTACCTCAAAAGTAGTTGCACATACACTACTTGTTTGTGATGACCTCGAATACAATATTTTACTTATAAATATTGGTATTTCAAACAATGAATGCTCTTGATTATCCACTATCTACAGCATCATGTGTCATCTATTACATTCTTTTCACATGAATACAGAGTACACTGTCTGATACATTGTTTGGGAGACCAACTGGCTCTAGGGAGTGAAAGGGAAATGAAAATCATACTATTTGTATCATAACTTGTAACATCTAAGCTGTCAAAATCCTAAATCTATACATAGAATCAAAAAAGTTTTGTTAGTATTTGAGGTTACCTTTTGCTGCTCAAATTCAAAATTTTCCAGCATCGAGTTAGTTGTAATACTAGGCAAAGTCCCCTGATTGCTTAAATCAGCATAGGCTACCCAAAGCTCAGGAAGACTGCTAATCTCTTTTTAAAAAGGTTTGGGGCTTACTGCTTGCAAAAGTTAACCACACAACTGTACCGGTAAGGTAGAAGAAGATTGATGGTGCAAACAGAGCAATCTACACCACCGTAAAAAAAAAGATCTAGAAAGTTAAGTCCAAAATCTTATGTAATCAGTGAAAGTAATGGGAAAGAATTAATAGAGATGAAAGCTTACACTCCATGAATGTGTTATATCAAGAAGATAACCAGTGAGAGCAACTCCCACAATTCCAGGTACTGCTCCTACCGTGTTGGTAATACCCTGAGTTCAAAAAGGTTAAGACTTTTCATCTAATGTTTAATTCATGTGATTTATAGATGGATATGCCATGAGAACCAAAAACAAAGCTATATACATCAACTATGGAGGAAAATCTTGTATTGTTGCAACCGTCCTTCATGTAAATATTAAAACATATAAACTGGTATAGTCTTGATTCTTGATTTCAGCTAAAAGCTATGATGCTTTGACTAGAACTGGGACTCTGAATGATGAAAATACAAATTTTCATCTAGCAAAATAATAAAGCAAATTGACAGCTAAATGTTGCCCCAGTGCTAAGGCATCCGTCCATCTTATTGTCCGGTCAAGGATTCAAAGCTTGTATGCATGTGTGAACTGAATAAGGAATGCGATGCATTAAAAAAAAGGAATATTAAATATCAGCTGGAGCTCAATCAGCTTTAGATCAGGACTTTACTAGGAATAATAATCACAGCTTTAGATCAGGACTAATAACGTATTGTTTGAGTGGCCATGAAGCTCAATCAACCATAAATTGAACCACTAACAAATCAGTTAACTGGCAAGAGAACACAGGCTGAAGAAATTAGATAATTACTTTAGTTTTGCTTGTTTTTGCAGGTACAGAGCATAGATTTGAATTTTGGCTCCTGCAAATTTTGGAGTGATACAATGCGAATACAAAATTAATTATTGGCTTCTATACCACAAGGTTCACAAAAATTCATTAAATAGTTTATACACAGAGTGGTCAATTATGGTTAAGCTTTGGAGTTAGGGTCTAGGATAATGTACCTCTACGTATAAAATAAGAAGATCAGTGATAAAATACCTAGCCGAGTATGATTTAAGCATTATGCTCTTTTTATTATTAAGGGTGAAATAAAAAATGCTTATTAACTCACTTACCAACAGTATGCTCGCATATTCAGGCGATATGTCTTGATGAGTACAATAAAGTCCTACAGCCAAAAATTAAAAACTGTTTACATTTAACAAAAAATAGGAGCAATCTGACATGCATAGTTTTGCATACCAAATCAGGCCTAGGTTCGTACCTGATAATGCAAAACTTGAGAGTGCTAGGCCACCTGTGAGAATTGCTACAACCTCCCATGGAGGCAATCCCAGGTCCACAGAGGAAAGAGTCATACAAGCTGCAGGAGACAAAAAAGCAATAGTTTGGCATAGCTTTCGCACCTGCATGTATCATATTGCAATTATGAAAGTTTAGTTGCGCAGACTTCACACAGCCTGTGTTAGAAGCTTAAATACGGAGGTCAAACAAAGAGCAATCATTTATTTCTAACAATTATCTTGCCTACAATTCCCTTATGTTTTATGTCTCCGTGTTTGTGAAAACAAAGAACGAAACAAACTGAGATTAATTTCTCAAGTGGAAGATATATGGAGGACATGACTCGGAATAAATATGATTACAACAAAGTATCTACAAACTTCACCTTAAACATAAGTGATAAAACAACAAAATAGTTACGTACACACACACATCTCTGTTTGCATACCACAGTAGTTTCAGTTCCACTTGAGATTAACTTATCTGCAACTTGTGCTGCAATGCTAGTCACCATAATGGAAGCTAATGGAGGTAGGACAGAAACCTGAAATAGAAAGATATATTTTTATTAAAAAATTGACTCATGTGTTGCATGAAAATCTGCAAACAATTAGATATAATTTATCAATGTGTTGTCAGCACTACAGATAGGCAAAAGGATCTATGTCCATCGAATATATGAAAGAAAGTAAAGTCACGCAACTTCTGTGAATTCATGTTTATGTTTTTTATGCCTCTGCATCCCATCTATCCATCTATGCGGTCCTATGTAATATCTTTTTTTTAGGCACAAACTTATACATAAAATGTCTTCTCCCAGGAAGTAGACTGTGTATATAATTGAAGGAGTAATTACAGTAAGTCCGTCCATACAGCCAGACAGTGTAAAAATTGATAGGCGGACTTGCCCAAATTATCATCAACCCTTTCCCATTTAAATAATTAATAATAGAACACATATTGCCATTGGGCCTGAGGCCAGACTGGTATGATACAAGTCAGGGGAGGCCAGACTGGTATGATACAAGTCAGGGGCATAGACACCGTGGTGAAAGTGGGGGCAATTAACCCCAACGAAGATGCAATTACATATATACATATTATTGTTTTGACTTTTGAGGATATATTAATACTAATTTAATTCTTAAAACTAAAATTTCGACCCATGCAAGTAAAAATTGATCCTTCATCTTTGGTTAAGATCAATCACAAGAAATTCATGCACACATTTGCCTTGCTAATTAAGAATATTCCCCAGGCAAAGCCTTGCAGATAAAGTTTGATCCCTTATCAACCCTTCTTAAAGAATTTGAAACTTTGAAGTTTGACCTCACTTACTCTTATTTGGTGATTACACCCCTAGTAACAACATTAGTGTCAAGGTGACATTTTTATATCAAAATTATTGTATTAGAGGTCAAAACTAAATGTGCAAAAAGTTTGGTAAAGGTCCATCCAGCTCAGCCTCTCTTTAGTGCAGGCTAAACAATGTAGCACGATAAAGTGATGTCCCTTTTATCACATGGTGATTTTTAATAACATATTTTTTATTAACTCGGTACAAGGTATTGAAATCTGATTATAGTAGATTGTTACAATATATATTGATCTGTCAAAAGGTTCATCCAGCAAAAATTCTGGTAAACTTATCATGCATTTAACAAATTAACAGCCAACTGATTGAATAGGTATCTATTGATAGAGAAGTTCAATAATTGGACAAGGAAAATGTCATTGACTTACCCATGCAGCTTCTGTCAGATTAAGATCTAGCACCTCACTGCAAATGATGACAATTGACATTTCAGTTGTACGAAATTAAAACTATAATATAGGAAAGAAAATAAAAGCACCATGTGCTTTTCTCAGGAGTTGAATTTATGTTAACAGTGTTGTGTTTGCTTGGTTAATATGAAATGCAATATCTGGAAAGATATGTGCAGCATATATTCCTTTATAGGTCCCTCTTTTAGTTTTAGATACAACTTATTCTTTCCAATATACAGATTAATGTTTATGCTTTTCTCCCCCTTGGCATCCTTCACAATTACTTTATGAAAGAATTACATAGTATTATGTCATTTACTCACCCTTTTCATGTTTTTTTTCCACATCTAATTTTCATCACATAGTTTTACATTTCAAACTCCATCCATTCAAACAGACAATCAAGGTATTATTGTCTAGTAGCATGGCACAAATAACCAGTCTATTGAAAAGTTAGGTGACAGTGTGTACTTTTTAACACTCTAACCTCACTTATTGCAACTGTTGACAACTCAAATTGGATTCTAATAGTATGGCACAAATGACCAGTTTATTGAAAAGTTAGGTGACAATGTGTCACTTATTGCAACTGTTCAGAACTCAAATTTAATTGGGCAAACTTACTTCTTTAGAAGTCTGGGTAGCTTACTAGAAAGTTGTCATGCTCATGACCCCTTTATAAATTTATGTATTCTTTATAGGCTGACATATAACTACTTGGGCTTACCTTAATAACTGCTACTTGTAACCAAATAATTCTTATGACTTACAAGTAGTACTTTTTACTTATTAGTTAGAACTTTTTTGATAGTTCAGATTGACTATATATTAAAAAATAAAATAACAATTTATTTTGTGAAATTAGTCAAATTACATGGCACATTTATACTAATATTTATCAATTTAATTTACAAACTTAACATAAGCCGTTGAAATGAAACACATATTCTGCTTTTTTAAAATTCAACTTATAATTCAGTTTTAAGCAGTAAGTAATTATTAAATTAATGTTTCTATGGCCTGCAACTTAGCTCACTAGAACTGTAGAGGTTTCTTGAATCTTAATTGCAGTTGTTTCAGTGTCACAAATTATTAGAGTTTTGCATCCTTTGCATTATTCTTCTATCAATCACATAGAACATGTTATAGTTGGGACAAGGCATCGTAAAAGATCTGACACAATAAATGAAAATTACCAACTTATAATTGCATTATATACCTGAAATAAGTAGGTAGCCAAGACAAACAAGTGTAGTGCCCCCAACTTCCACAAAAATGAGCATAAATCATTGCCCATACAGCTTTACTTTGAAAAAAAGCTTTCCATGGCACCTATGATTAGCAAAGCAAGCTTAGTCACTCATCCAAAAAAAGACAGGGCTGTTAAAAGTGACTTGTAATTGTTTTTGAACTTAATTGAGCAGCATCTTATTGATCAAGGAGACATGCACCATGTGATATCAGCATAAAACTAGTTCATAAAATTAGCCATAGACTAGAGTTCTGGTTTCTATATAAGATGTACAACACACATAACTTACTGACCCACTATCTTCCTGAGATGCGAGGAGCTTGACATCCATTTTTCTCGCTTTTTATTGACTGGATTGGGAGTAGTGGACTGGGTACCTATGTGTAATATAATACTGGAGTTTACCGGAAAAGTTGGTTTCTTACAAGCTAGAATTTATGTAGCTCGCAAGACATAATTAAGGGAATAATTCAAACATGACTTCAAACTATGACTAAGTTTTTAATCTCATATATGTTCGCGAATTTCCCTGCTAAAAAGAATCCTCCACATTAATGAACCTCACAGAGGTTCCAGAGGATAAATCTGCTTTTATTACTAAATCAGGAGCCAATTGGGCTTGCTGAAGTGCTGATAATTCAACATTACAGCCTAACTTTTAGGTAACTGAAAGTAATTTAAATTTCTTAACTTTAGAATAGCAAGAGGGAGAAGTTACAACCGAATATCAAAATAGCATGAGAGCATGCACTTTAAACAAAACTTGAAGGAGCATCGACTTGATTTTATACGCTATAGAGCATGAATTTTTAGAGTTTTAAGGAATTCATCAGTGTTTGACATGACTGACTGTAAACTTATACAGTATAGCAGTGAGGGAAGTAGAAATTGCTTGCTTAGGAGGGGGGAGAATGATAAATATTACTATTTCTAATCACCCGAACCATTAAAACTACAAAACTGATTATATACAAAAAGCCCATGATCAAGCAAAATCTAGTTGGGAACCATTGCCCATGATCAAGTACAAGAAGTGCTGAAAATTCTCCCAGCCTTCGAATATATCATTTCCACACAAGTCAACAATGGTATGCAAGTCCATGAATGATGAAGCCAGACCAAGGCAACGAAATTGCAGGCTATTTCCACAAATTCCCCCCTCACTGAAACCCTCCATAATCATATGGGATAAGGGAGGGATGACGTTAAGTATGTCAAGGTCTCGGAACCCCCAACTCACTCGCTCCATTAAAGAGCATATCTCGTCCAAAATTAAACTAGTAAAGTAAAAATATTAAAGCTCAATGTGGTTTTATGAATAGTTTAATATATAAAATAACTGAAGCCCGTAATATTTAAGCTGTATCTTGAGTTACTAAAATCTAGTTATATGGAGAAGCAAGTAAAACACCAAAAACTAACAAGACGAACAAGAATCGATACCGTCTTTAGCGATTCACTTAATTCATCCAGAGAAGTGTTTGATTTTTCTATAGCTAAAGATTGAGATCCTGAAATGAATAAGAAATTGTTATGACACAACAGAATGACTTCAAGTTACATATATGCAGGCCTGTTCTCATTCAAATATTGGTCTGAGAAAATATCTATGGAGGGTAATACCGGATATATTTAAGAACGTGATTCAAATCTTTTTTTTTTCAAATCTTTCCTCCTATTTACATTGTTTCCCTATGATTTTTATTTATTCCTTTCCATTTTCTCTAACCAAACACAACCTAAGGGTATAAATCCACCTACAATAATCCCCTCCCCCTTTCCCAATATTCATTATGGTAATCTGTGACAAAATTTTCTCAGTGGTCAACAAAACCTAGGGACCTAAAGTTAAGGTAAGCTTTTTTACAAAAAATTAACAACATAAGTTAGCCAAATCTTGAGGTCAAAGACTCTGAGCGTCAACTATAATAGATGTGAAAATTTATTAGAGGATGAAGCTATGCTTACTTGGAGCTGTTGCAACATCCAGAGGTGTTTCATCTGTTACTAACTGAAATCCCAAAAACCTTCAATATTTTGAAAAATATCAAATATTAGCCTTGGTAAAATATTCTTTTGAGCTTTTCAGTTTCAAAAGAACAAACAAATCTATTCCGGATATAGTGACCATATATCCAAGGAAGAATACCTTCTTTCATTTCATATTAATGTTCCTTATTTGCATATTATAATAGCTAAGTTAAGCATATATATATATATAGCATTAGAGCGACTAGCAGACATCTGATAATGAAGACTTTTATTAAGACATTAAACAGACAACAATGCTTCACAGCAATAATTAACTTTATTTCCTAAGGACAAAGATCATTTAAATATAAACCAGAGCCACTCACCAGGCTACTCCCAGAAGGCCAAACAAGTAGAATACAGAGTCCCAACCAAAATTTTGAATCAATGGAGGTGCCAATAGAAGCCTGCAGTTTCCACAATGTTAAACATGACCAATTAAAAGCAGGAAAAAGCATTCGACAAACTTTGCAGACTATGCTGGACATCGTTCATATACTTACGTACACGTTAATTTAAGATCCAATGGTAGTATCTAACCAGGCATGTTGTACTGACTCTTAAGATATTGGCGAAAATAATTAAAATTAAAAGTTGTCAGGTCAAATACCCATCCACTTGAGGCAAGTCCTTGAACCAACAAATGAGACAGCATCAACAATTCAGATAAGAAATACACTTGTTTTTACGTTTAATGTTCACATTATGATATATAGAAAAGACTATAGTGAATAGATCAGAGACTACGCCTATTTATCACCTTTTTTTAATTGACCGTGTTTATAACATTTTAAAGATGCATAATTCATAAAAGATGTATTTATTGAATAAAAAGAACTCCCACCTACCCGAAGAATTTGTTTAAGATGACATATCTGGTCACAAGAATCAGCAACTGACCCATGAATTTTCAAGAAGTATAAAATGTGTTTTAAAGGAAGTTAGGGTACTAAATACAGATCAAGGATTAAAAAAACATTCCTTCTACGTTCAGTATTATCATTTATAAATTTGACTTAGCAACAAATGAACGTTTTCGTAATATAAAGAAAACTAACATGTAATCTTTCTAAACAAGTCTTCCAAAACCATGCATTCTCATATGCTTTTATTTTACACCCAAATCACTTGGTTTGTTAGTGCTGAACTCGCGGAATACCATAGAAAGAACCTCTACTCGGATAAACTTTGTTTCAAGTGATGAAGTGTATAAAAGCTTTTATAGTACCCATAATAAGTGTTTTCGTATTATGGATCGTATAATATATGCCATTTGACACCCTTCCCCACCCCATCATATCACGAAAAAAAAATCAAAATTTATGCACAACGGAAAGTTATTAAAACATACCCAGCAACGCTTCCAACACTTAAACCACCAAAAACAAATGATACAGCACGTGAGCGCTCATCCAATGGTATTAATCTGCATACAGTGTTTACAACACAATTACAACTACGATACTGATACAGATAGATCAAGATATGTAGGTATATTACAGGTATGGATTTTCATGGGAGATTACAACAAATAATCATTTTGAACTAAATTTGGAAATGTAAGATTGCATAAAGAACAACAAAATCAGCTGAAGAAGGTCAGCATTAAGACACTTACTTTTATATATATATATATATATATATATATATATATATATATATATTTCAGACAACACTGAAATGCTTTTTAAAAGAAACAAACCAAAAATAGACAGTATAAACAGCTTAAAATACCAGTGACAAGCTTTGTTAAGCAGGAACTACTTGAAAGTTACAAAAACCTCTTCACAAGTAGAATATATATAATATAAACACAGTCAGTAATACAATATTCATAGCATTGCATGGGTTGGCATAAGGTATCTGCTGACTGTGTTCACCATCTTACAACAAGAATTTAGTATACACAGCACACAACTAGTTGTCCAAAATCCAAATCTATTCTATTCAATTCTATAAATTCTTGAAAGAAAAGAAGTACTTGGTGGAGTACTATATATACCCTGGTTTTAGGACTTTGTTTTATAACGCTGCCTTTAGACAACTGGATATACAGAAGCAACAATTTAGAAGTATAAAGTTTACTTAGAACTTCTCTCAGAAATAGTTGATTGCATGAATTTAAATACTCAAACATTCATGCCTCCACTGAGACTCAAAGCCCCAAGCTCGGGTTAGGAGGGGGGTATTCCCTAGACTACAAGACTTGGTATTATTTAGTTTTGGAAATGGTCCATTGCAAAGTACTCGCATACATGTATCCCTACTTTGGCTCAGTCCCTCAACCTAATTTTACTTAGAGGAGAGATCCACCAAACTAAAGGCACAGCCGCATAGGGATAACTAAGAACTTGTTCTGTATATATCTTAGATATTCCCCATTGCGTTGCAATTCAATAATGAAGAACCAAGCTAGAGGCTGAACCCAGCTAGAGGAAGTCAGTTAATCTCAGACACTTGTTGCTTCCTGAACAAAGAGAACTGGTACTACACCAAGAATGACACACTCCTGTTTCCATTGACTAGAAGCAGATGTTTAAGTAAGTTAAAGATACTTTACAGGTAAAACCATGAGAAAAGGTTCATACATATAGAGTTCGGAACTCCATGACATAAAAACAGGAACTGAGGGAATATATTGCGCAAAAACCTATTGGAGTTAAGTTTGTGTAGTACTATAGAAAGATCTCATACACACTTTCTTGGAAGTGGCACATACCTGGCAATCAGATCCGTGGCAGCTGATGGTGAAACACCTTCTCCTATTCCAACCTGCATGTGAAACAGAAGATCATGCTGAATCAGTACTGTTAAAGCTAGACCAGATGGTTGTACGATAAAATTTAACTAGTACGAATGAACCCAATGCCAAAGAGGTAGTTGATCAAAACGCACACCAATATAATCAGGTAAAGACATAAACATTAATCAACTTACAAGAATCCTAGAAAAAACTAGTCCAGGCATAAACCCAGCAAGTAAAGGGACACATGCTGTTGCCAGGGACCACACCAGGACTCCATATTGAAGAACCACTCTGCACCAAGACAAATATATGACATAAGTCACTGCTGAATGATCCACAACAAATGTGGGCAGATCCTAATGCATGTACTTCCATGATCAAAAGAATTATGATAACAGATAAAATATTCTATATAACACATATACCCTTGTCAAAGTAGCAGACAGTTAAGAATCAACGCCTAATTAAGCTACCCCCGCTATCCCAAATAAATGGTCCTCTGAATAAGTAGGCCGAAAGAGAAATTTGGAGACTAATGTCACCGACTTGTCGAGACATTTGGGAAAAAATGTGGTCAGCGGTTCTTTAGACAGAGGGAGTAAATATATTGATCCTAATTAAGAAAATAAACAATGTAGGCATCTTTTATGATTTAACCAAACAGCATTAATGTCAGGCATATCAAGCGCTAGGCCTGACTACTGACATGTTACATGAGACGAACATATAATCGAACCCATGTAATATGTGTCTGGTTTTCGTTTCCATAATTGGTCTCTGCATAAGAATTCAAATTGTATTTTCAACTGGTAGTACTGTTGCTACCATATGATTGACAATCATCTTATACATACTACTCCGTCAGTCCCGTTAACATTTTAGTTGGCTACCGAAATTAAGAAGAAAAACAAAGTTAGTAAATTAATGAGATTGAGACCTACTAAAGTTAGTAGAGGTAAATATGTTATTTCAGAAAATGGTAACAATTTGATGGGACACCAGAAAGAAAATTTTAACAAATGAATGTGTCAGAGGGAGTATTAACTTAAAAATATCAACATTTAGGTGGTTTGGTTGTAATGTAATTCTTTCGCTTGCTTATTCTCGACCAAACTTAAACACACCATGCCATTAATGAAGGAAGTCCAGTATTATTTGCCGACCTTTAAAATAAGTCACAACACTAATAACAAGCAATATAAACGAAATCTGATGGCATTTGTTAGAAAATTAAAACAACAGATGGACTAAATGAGTACATCAGAAAACTAACCTCCCACCAAATACCTTTGCAAGCCACCCTCCTGGAAGTTGACTCAAGGCATAGCCCCAAAAGAAAGATGATTGCACTAATCCAGCGACTGACGAATTCCACCCAAATTGATGCGACATCGGAATGATGGCAATACTCAAGTTTACCTAAACAATAATTACTCATTATATACGACTAATTCATTCTAAAATGCAAACAAATTATTTCGTGGAAGGGTACACATAAGTATCAAAACATCACAGTAGTCCAACTTTTGTCCAGAACAAATCCAATATCAAGAAACTCCATATTTCAATTTCTTTGAAAAAACAACCAACTTGACATCTTCAAGCATGGTCAATTTATACATATGTAAGGACTTTGACATCAATCGACCAATAGTATATACCCTGCCAAAACTTTTTATATATTTCTAAAAATTGTAGGCAATGCTGTTTGCTATATATTGACAAATTGATCTAATTTTTAGCATATTTAAGAAAAAAATGTTTAGCTATTACTACCCTTGGGTTGTGTCTGTTCGCAAAGATTATGTAGATTAGCATGTCAAAACGTTGATTTGAAATATTACAAACACCCAGTTTATCTAATTGAGTCGGTATTATTGGCCTCAATGATTCAGCATCCTTGTTAAAGTCCAAATGCTGATGCAATATGTTACAAACACCCCACTTTATCGAGTCAAAATCCTCGTCGACTCTCAATTTTGGCTACATCCTCGTCGTACTCACAGAAAAACTAACAAATAGTGCGCTACGCACTTCGGGCCAGGTAGGTCTCTTATACAATTTATAACATCTCAAGCCTACAACTCAAATGATATTGGAGCTTACAACCCACCACAGTCGAACGAGAGAGCTATCAACTTTATTATACATTAGTTGTTAACTCGACCTTATTAAGTCATTCGTACAATCTAATCAATGTGGGATCAGGGGTAGTTCTAGAATAGCGCGGGGTGAGCGTCCACTGCCCTCAAAAGTAAATTTGTTTGCTTCTTAGATGGTACAAAGTGATCCCATTGAATGAGCAATAACTTTATATGATTTTGCAATAAAGAATGCAGGAAGATTAGCTCTTTTTAAGTGAATTTGTTAAATTTTAGTTCTTTGTTTACAATCTATGGCGATAATTTATATTATTAAAAAAGTCATTTATTTCTAAATGTATAATAAAGCATTAATTAAGAGCCCACTTTTAAGATTTTGCACCTAGCCTCGAATTTCTTTGTCACGCCCCCATGTGGAAATTTTAGATATAATTCCTTCACTGTTTATGATGTATCCTCGCCTTATCATATTGAATCCTTTATAATAATCTAAAAACGCCACAAACAAGTTTTGATTACTTTCTATTTCCGTTCTGAGCATTACCGAATACAACATCTTACTAGGTATCCTATGGAAAATTATACTATAATGGGATAACAAAAGGATGAAATATTGAGATGTAACACAAAATTGATCCCATCAAACAAACTAGCGTGAAGACGTACTGGTTTGTTCTTTCCCCCCTAATTTGGTTGGAATATACTGAACATAAGTAAACTTATGCTACCGCAACATAGGATTATGCAATCACAACATTGGAGTAGTAAATTTAGCAAAATGTATAAGTTCAAACATATCATAAAAATCAAACTTGCAGCTCAAATGGGGTATTAATTAAAAACCTAAATTGAGAAAACAGTTGCAAAAAAATACCTTATCCATGTTACAAATAACAAAAGCCAGAGAAGTAGTGCCAATCATTTTATATCTTTGAGGAAGATTTTTCCAGTTGAAATCGAAAGTACCCAATATTTCAGATGACCCATTTGAAATCTTGGTGTCACTCAGCTGCTTAACCACTCTCTCACTAGTATCCACAACATCTTCTCTCTCTTTCTCTTTGATACTACAAGAAAACTTGAACTTGAACCTATGCTTCAAGGGCAGTAATGATAAGTTTGGGTTTCTAAAACAAGTCTTGAAAGTTAAAGATTGGTGAGTTTTGTGGTGAGGAAGAAGAGAATTTATGTTGTTATAATCTGTTCTTAAGGTGAGTTTTGCCATTGTTTTGTAAGTAATAAAAAAATGAGTTACAAAAGTGGAGGGGCTTAAGATTAAGAAGGCAAAATGGTTAAAGGTTTGAGAAAAACGTGTCTGAGAGAAAGAAAGAAGAAAAGAAACACCATTAATAGAGGAGCAAGAGTGGACACGAAACACAGACTTTGAGGCCTCGATTCACTTGGATTTCTGATTGTGGGACCCTTCCTAACTTGGAGTGCTATAATAGCTACTTTGTGTTCTTGACTTCCAGTAAGAAATAATATTATATGTGGCTCTCATACCACATAAAAATAGAGTATTAAAATTTTAAATTATAAATGTTAACCACTACAAACAGAAGTTACAAGATGACAAGATATATACCTTTTAACATTCTCCACAAATTAACTAACCACTTTAAAAAACTACAGCCTACAGGCATATATTTCTGCATGACATTCTGCACTTGTTTTAGAATATCTTGAAGAGCAAGCCTCCATGAGTCACCAAAAATGGAGAAAACACGAGAGATTCGACTGCCGTTAGCTTGATGAGAATGTTTATTGATGGTCCGGATGTATCCTCGAGAGGATCTCCGATAGTTCCACCAGTTATCGCGGGGCCTTGTGAGGGTCAGATCCTTTTGGGCCTAGTCGAAATGCATGCTAAGATTCACCAGCCTATATGGACAAAGATTATTATTAGTCATCTAGTGTTACAATTTTGTAAGTGGTATTCATATTCTTATTGTCATAACCAGGATAACAGGCATTTATGACGTGGTAATAGATTTCAGGTTCATGTATATATTACCTCAACCAGTAAGGAAGCATCGCACCTACCAGCAGACCGATGAAAACTTTGGGTGTCAGGACATCTACCACCGATGTTCCTGCTCTGCTTACAAATGCACCCAATAAAGCAAGGGACACGAGTGCTGCAAAACCAATGGTGAAGACCTTTAAAGAAAATAAGAACCAAATTAGGTTTCTTTATGTTTACAACATATATGACATGGTGATAGCAATCGCTAGATGAAATCATTCAGTAGCTGACTAAAATGTATCAGATGTAGTTACTTTCATAAGAACGGTATTTCATTTAGGTTGGTTTATGTGTATAGGACGAGCTCAATGCACATGCTGAAGAATATGCTGCCTCTGAAACTTTTTAAGGCGAAATGCATACAACTTCTGAGAAATAGCTGTAGAGGAGCTTCTTACCATCGAATTCATCTATGTTTATAATAATTGTGTAACAGTTGCAACAACCAAGTTCGATATCTTTCTGGCCCGGTTACTAAAGAATCCTGGTTACTCTTTGCAGCTATACTCTACTCTCACCCACATATACTAGATAGATTATGATGATTAGTGATAAGACTGGTACTGAATTACTCCCATCGTGTTGCTTTTGAGGAACCTTTAACATTATCTAGGTTTTATATTAAGAATTGACTTGCTTCATAAGGTTTCTTACTATCATAGACGGCGATTTAATTACTCAGATCCTGACTTTGATGTGGTGGTAATAAAACAACACAAAAGACGAGCTCCCAGTTGGTTCTACTTATCAAGCAAGAGTTTTAATCAAGCCTAGTACTAGTGTTGAATCTAATTGAATTTTGTCTATTTTGTATAAATGGGGTTAACTTACTTTCACAGTTGATATCTTCACTAATTACTTGCACTATTCGCTAATCATTATTGAATAAATCTTAGCTCATGTGTACGCAGAGCTATCCAGGAATTACCTGAGACAGACAATGGAGCAAACCAGGGAGAGACTATCAAGTGTTGCATACATACAGATCCAGTGGTACTCCAAATAACTGGGGGTTGGGGGTCCACACAGATGTTCACAAAATCCCGAAATTCAATCCGATCCGATCCGGAAAAAAACCCGAAAAGTCCAATCTGGTAAAAGTCCGGCCCGGCCCGTAGGCCTTAGATGGACTCTTTTTTCTCAAAAATCTCGCCCGGCCCGGCCCGAAACTTGAAAAACCCGAATCTTAAAAAGCCCGGGATAGAAGTCCGGTTCGCCCCGGATAAAAACCCGGACTTTTTGAAAAACCCGATTAAAAAACCGAATTTTTAATATAAAATTTGAAAATTTACAATACTTTTTATGATTTTTAAAATATTATATTATAATATTAGAAACAATTCAGGTATATATGATTATTTATATATTATATTAAAAAATAATTATTTATATCGGTGTCTAAACTACTCTATCTGATATATCAAAATATTATTTTCTTCGTTATTTAAACTACTCATAATTCGAGTTATAAAATATTAAAATATTTTTTTAATATATGAATAAAATGCCCAGTTCGGCCCGATCCGGCCCGGCCCGCGGGCCTAAAACGGACTTTATATTTCTTATGAAGCCCGACCCGGCCCGATTTTTAAAAAACCTGTCCCGATCCGTTTTCAAAAAAATCGGGCTTTTTAAAGCTCAAATAAACCCCGGCCCAATAGGTTTTTTGTGCATCTCTATCAGCATTTGCTAAGAAAAATTATTATAAAAATATTATTGGTATGTGAAATAGCAATCACTATCGTGTAAAAGCGTCATTTACTGGGTGATTTAGCGGTATTGTAATTATGTGATAGCGTTTGGATTAGTATTCATTTCAGATTTTAACGGATTATTAATAATCTATGTATTTTAAAAGATTTTGGTTGATTTTAATTGTTAGCCGATTTTGATGGAGTTGATCCAAAAATCTTGCAGATTTTGTGGAGTTTTTAAGAAATTTATCAAAATCTCATGTATTTTGAAGAGATTTCAAAATATTAAAAATGTACTAGCTAATCAATCAAAATCCACAACATTTTTAAATAAAAGAAAATCCATAGACTTTTGAATACCATCAGACGGATTTTTTAAAATCCAAATCGAATACCACCAAATTTTGATTGACTTTTTAATATATAAATTGAATACACATATTTTAAAAAGATTTTTTCTCATCCTTTGTTGAATACCTTCATATTTTAAATGATTATTTAAAATTCAATTTAATTAACCCATGATTTTCAAAATCCATAAAAATCCTTCAAAATCTCAATTGAATACACCATTTAGTTGTGAGTAAATCAAACACATACTATCCTGTAATTTTATTTCAGATTTTCATTCCCATTGTTAGTGATAGTGGCCCAATTTATCAGGCCCAATAGTTGAAGGCTCATAAGACAGCCATGGGCCAACCGTTGGACTAATAAATCAAAGAAACGTAACCCCCTTCAACATTAATCTTCCTCCCAAGTGTAACGGTTGAAGTATTTATACCCAAGGTTTGGATAAATACATCAGTCTATACACACAATCATATAAACAATTTTTACCTATAATGACAGATAGAATTTTGGTACAAACACAGCACTTGTACGTTCCATCTTACTCATAAAAGGTCAATTACTGATTCTTACATCGGAGGTGAATCGGGGGGACAAACCCTCGCATTCTTCTCTTTGCAGGTCCGACCGAAGGACGCTCCACATGGTCGAAGGACGTTCTATTATCATCAGAAATTTGGTCGTAACATTTGGCGCCGTCTGTGGGAATCGAACCCATGTCAAGTGCTCAAAACCTCAAAAATTGTTGAAGCGAAACGAAAGACGAAGATGCAATGCAAAATTAAACCATTGTTGAGGCGAAATGAAAACCGAAGATACGATGAAAATTGAATCATTGTTGAGGCAAAACGAAAGCCGAAGATGCGATAAAAATTAACGATTTTCAAGGAAAAAGTCGAAGATGCAATTGGGATAAAAGCCGAAGACGCAATTGTTGAGGTGACACGAAAGCCAAATATGCGATATACTCAAATTTTCTAAAATTGCTAAGGTAAAAAAGCCGAAGAGGCAATGCAAAAGAGAAAAAAAATATGCGCCAAGGTAAAGAAACATTCAAATATATGAAAAATACCGCAAAACAAAAACAGCCCGAAGGCAGAAGTTGCAAGCTCGAAGGGAGGAGATTGATAAAAATAAAAATCAATTATCATAAAGGTTTTCATCCTCTCCCGAAGAACCACAAGAGGAACTTCTTCTACAGTACGACCGACTGGATCTTCCATTCTTTCGTCCAGAAGGAGCTTGTAATTTCAGTCGAGGCCACGAGCCTTCTCAACAGCATATCAAAGCCGAATGGAAACACCTCTGTTCGGTCAGTTTTAGGTCATCTCCCAGCTTCCGTTTGTCTTCCATCTCTGCGGCTGAGCGTCATACCACGACGAGTAGCCTTAGGGTTTATACCCAGAAATTGGCCTCGCACATTTTCTGTCGCCCACACACTATTTCGACCAATAGACAGGGACATATTAGTGATAGTAGTTCAATTTATCAAGCCCAATAGTTGAAGGTCCATAGGGCGCCATGGGCCAACAATTGGACTAGTAAATCAAAGAAATGTAATCCCATTCAACGTTCATCTCCCTCTCAAGTGTAACGGCTGAAGCATTTATACCCAAGGTTTAAATAAATACACCCGTCTATACACACAATTATATAAACAATTTTTACCTATAATGGCAGATAGAATTTTGGTACAAGTATAGCACTTGAACGTTCCAGAACGTTCCATCTTATGAAAGGTCAGATTACTGATTCACACGTGAATTAGGGGGACAAACCCTCACTTTGTTCTATCTGCAGGTCCGACCGAAGAACGTTCCACATAACCGAAGGACGTTCTATTATCATCAGAAATTTGGTCCAAACACCCCATGTATCCAAACACCCCAAGAGTGTAATGACGTTTGGCGTACTAACTCAATCATAGCGTTGTTCACTCTCGATAAGTTTTACTCATTGTTGTAGCTGAGTTTTACAGAGAGCAGGGGAATGAAAGAGGATATACGTGAGGGGTGCCTGTTTGTACATAATATGCAGGGTGAAAAGTGAATACGGACTTTTGATCAAGAAAAAGCCACAAGTGTATTACAAAATGTATATTTTTAATTCAAAAGTTGTGGGGGACCGATAGATACGTAAACTAAGATTTCTTCTAATCTGGCTAAACAAGTTGGAGATAAATAAAACAAACGCGTGGCCTAAAATGTGGTCGCCATCTTGTAGGAGTATTATTATTACGAGGAAAGAGGGATCAGGAATATGCTTTTCTTTTGCACCACAATTCAGCACTGGATGACATCAGTGGAGCAAAAAGTTCCCCACCTACTCAATACTCTTCATAGATAATATTACTCCTAAAAAAATATCAAACTGCCAAATTAAAGTTGACATCCACCAAAAATAACTAAAAACTAGAAAGTATTCAATTATATAAGAGAGCCAAATGTTCTACCAATTTAAAGTATAAATTATAAAAACTGGCTTTGCCCAGAACCTCAAGTTATATCCGCTCATCATGAATTTCAATACATCATCAACATGATGCCTAATCAAGCACTCCCGTGAAAATCATAAAATAGCACAACCACAAACCAATATACTACTTTACATAAAGAATTTCTAAATGCATACAATTTACAACAAGATCAAACAAGAATCGCAAACAAGAAACAAATAAATAATCTACTGCATTACAGTTATTCAAGGTGAAGATCCCCACAAAACTTCAGCCACAATGGTAGCAGCTTTAGCATCACAGTCACCACAAGCTTCCCTTACTCCTTTCAATATCTCTTGCTTAAACGCCCTCTTCTCTCTTTGTCTTAGCCCTTCTCCAACCTCCAACATCACTGCGAATCGCGCCACGCAACTCGCAAACGGATGATGCTCCAAGTACTCTCTCTCCGCTTTTTCCCCGCCTTTCTCAAACCTCTCTAAATCAATCAAATCTCCCCCTAATTCACTCCTTTGTAATTCAACTAGTTTGGCGATCACGCCTTCATTTAGCATTGCCTCAATCGCCTCTTTTCGCCCGTAATACCCCATTTCGAGAACACAATTCATAGCACTTGTGACTACAGAGTGATCTCCAGAGCTCAGTAAGCATATAATCTTCGGAATTTCATTATTCGATTCAATTTCGTCAACTAATGGACTTTTAATCGATTTAATTAACGAACACAAAACTTTAATCGACGCACACGAGCTTAACGAGACTAAACTCCGTACCGTTTGTCCCATAACAACTTTTCCAACAAACACATCCTTGTTGAACCTGATCAAACCAGCTATGCCAAACCCTGCGCTCTCTCGCACTTTTTTCGAAACACTAGAATTAAATAAAATCAATTCCAAAGCCTCGAAAACTCTCGATTTCAGAATCAAATCCTGTAATTCTCTACTAAAACCTTCCGAGATTCTTCTACTAAACTGCTCGATTCTCTCTACCAAAACCTCATCCGTATCGAGTTTACGAAGCGATATCGTAAGGTTTTCGATGATTTCCCGATCAATCCACGACTGAATCTCCGTCTCAATCAAACAGGCGACCTTCGAGATCTCGTGCGACGAAGCTCGCCGAGTCAAAAACGATTTAAGACTCACTTGTCCGTACGAGTTGTCTCGAGTCTGAATCAGCGATTTTAAATCAGACAAATGATGAGATAATTTGGAGAGAAGCGGATCACTCGAGAGAATCGAATCGGTCTCGGTTTGTAACTCGAGCAGAGCTTTAATGGCGGACGAGTTACAGTCGGACGATTTGTTTCGTAACTCGTGAGAAGCTTGTTTGAGAGCTTCAAGAACTTTTAGGACTTGTCGATTGTCTTCTTTTTTAGCTTCAGCTTCTTCCATGGGAGAGTGATTAGAGAGAGAAGTAGATTTTAGAGAGAGAAAGGTGCGTGCCAAATTTGTATACAAATGCAGATTTGTTTTGTCTGGTCTAATAGTCTTCGTTTTTCATGTGTTGGGGGAGAGTCGTTAATTAATTTTTAGTATTTTATTTATTATATCTTGCATAGCAGCCGCACGTAATATGAGAAATGGATCGAAAATAAGTATATGGATGGTGGCTCAGTTATAAAATTGGCCGATCAAAAATATTCGATCGATTCTTTAGAAGGGGTGTTTTTAATTGCAATTTTGAAGAATTTTTACGAATTTTGAAAATTATGAAATATTTAATTTAAATTGTAAATAATACTTTAATATCTAAAGATAATCAATAAATATTGAAAAAAATCTTTGAAAATCTGAATTTATTCAATTTAGATTTTAAAAAGTCAAAATTTGATGGTATTCGATTTGGATTTTAAAAAATTCATCAAAAACTAATGGTATTCAAAAGTTCATGGATTTTCTTTTATTTAAAAAAGTTGTGAATTTTAATAGATTTGTTAGTACATTTTTAGTATTTTGAAATCTCTTTAAAATATAAGAGATTTTGATGGATTTCTGAAAAATTTCACAAAATATGCAAGACTCTGCAAGATTTTTGGATCAACTCCATCAAAATCTGTGACGCCCTCAATCTCGGGTTTAGGAAATGAGGACCCACACACCTTTATACTAAGAATAATTAAGCATAAACCCCAATAAACTAATAACAGGATCAAACAAGATTAAGTTTGAGACAAGATTACAACTACCAACCATATTATATAAATTACAACCCAAAATAATACCAAATTTATATAATCGATTCCGACTTGAAACCGACAGATAACCCATCGTATCTTTACAAACTTTCCGACTAAGCGCTTGCTCACACATAATCTATACTACCTGCTCTGGCATCTGGAAGCCTACAACACGGCAGGGGCCACCAGGTACGCTCTTACGAGCAGGGCGCCTAAGTCTGGTCATCCTATTACTTAACTGCCATGATTAGAACAAAGCATAATATATGAGTATAAAACTCTGCAAGTAACTAAATGACAGTTCTATGATGCAATAAACAATATCCTTTCACAATTACTTTTGGGGCATTCTACTGAAATTCTCTAGGTGGCAGATTTATATCTTTGGGCTAGGGAAGGTTTATGAAGAGATAGTTCGGCTTTCAAGAATCAAGGTTCAAGATAAGGCGAAAGCCGACATTCATCACAAATCATCAACAGGATCTCAAGGATCTTTCAAATGGAAAGCGAGAATCTTTTCAACTCTGAGAATCAAATATATGATTTATAACAATATCAAAATAAGAATCAGGGTTCACAAGCTGTATGCTAATCAATATCACAATCAACTCTTTTCAAAACATTCTAAGCCATTTCATTTTCAAAGAAGCAATTTGCTAAAATAATGTATTCAATATCCTTTATAAAGTGATAGGGAACCCTTGATTGGACTACTTCAACTTTCAATTAATAATAATAATACGGGTGATCAGCCCGTACCGACCTTCATATGGTCGTTAAGGTACCTATGACATAATTTCAGCCTTAAATTGGACTAGACCCGCAAGTCTCTTATATGACTGGACTAGTCCCGCTAGTCTCTTACGTCTCAATCCAATCCATCAGTAATTCATTTGGAAAACCTTGTGTTGGAAAATAAAGGTTTTTACTAAGTTCATTTTAACATTACCAAGAATATGAAATCATTCAGACTCTTTCAAGTCGAAACTCATTCTTAAGTTCAATTTCAAGAATTCAAAGAAAGTGAATGAACCAAAGTTAAGCAAAGTTCAATGCTAAGGATCTTGATCAAATGATCACAAGGTATACAAGTTAGGGAATCAAAACAGTTCCAAGGATCATCGTGGAATAAAGTAAACAAAGGAATGAAGGATCATTACGCAAGGGGGTTCATAAAGGTTTTTTTAGGGTTTACAAGAATTCAAGGTATCAACAGGTGATCAGGATATGAATAAAAAGGTTACCATAAAGGTTTGAACAATAATCATATCAAGTCATTACAAGAACAATAACAGGGTTTCTCAAGAATCAATAACAGGTTCACAAAGAACAATAACAGGGTTTCTCAAGAATCAATAACGGGTTCACAACTGTTATAAAACATCAATACTCTATCATGGCATCAACAATATCCCTTCAATACACAACTTATACAAGTAGGTAGAGTTATTTGCCTGAATTCGCTTTCCTATTTCACAAGGGTTGAACTAATGCCACATAGTACACATTTCCCTTTCCTAGCCTGAATGCCCTCACGCTCCAAATCTACAATCCAAAAATCAAAACCCTAATTAGATTCCCATTCGATGTTCCCAAAATGCTTAACAATTTCCTTTTATCGCAATACCCTAAGAGTACATATACTCAATCATAACACAAAGCACGCTTATACCATAACTCGTATACTTTAACCAGATAGTCATCGAATCACATATTGCGACGCAATTACAACACATAGCATATAATCCTTGTATCCAAACTCTATACTCGAGTTATAATAACGATTATACAATCTCGTATCAAGACGACTGTATCTTTCCTTTTATTTCACATTATTTGAACCAAACCCATCAAATAAACCAAATAATCCCTAGTAATCTTACGTGCATTTACTTTGTGAAATCATATGATCAAATCAACCTCTTTTACACCCTTAACCATTCGGCCCTTACAACCAAACACAATCAAGTGTACTCAATTACAATCACACATAATCAAACACAAATAAACCTCTTTTAGTAACATGCATGTACAAGAATCACTTACACAATCAAGTCTCATCCTTATTAATCCAAAAGCCGAATCAAAATCAAAAATCAAAACCCTCTTTTAATTATCAAAAATTCGAACCTAAAATCAACACAAACACCATCTAAAATTGACATGCAACCAAATAATCATTTAAATTATCACTAGTAGCACATAATCCCATAAAAATCAACTTAATCCTTTTCCAATCATAAGACCCATTCGGGTTTTTCAAAAAAATACACATGCATAAATAAATTTTGACATGCAAGGCTTTAAATTACAATTTCAACTCACTTTGACCTTTAACATAACCATTCAACTCATTTTCTTTACAAATCAAACTAAACTCATTCGATTATACTCAAACCTTACATGCATGCCATGAAACTTTCTTAGAAACAAAGATTTATATTCAATATCAAGTTTAACACTAAAACAATTAAGCAACTCATCATTTAAAATCAAAATTCGAACCATCATCAAACAAAACCAAAGAAAATACAATACAACATCCACTATACTTCTTTTATGATTATGCACTAAGAAATTGAGATTTTTTTAGGTAAAATCAAAAGAAGTTGATTTCAAAAATAGCTTAAACACTTACATGCAAAAGGTAAACAGATAGAGAATGAGAAATAAGGAAGATTGGTGGTGAAAACTTTGATTTCCAACTAGATTTAGGCTTTGCATGTAAGAGAGAGAAAGAGGGAGTGTATGAAAGAGAGAGAGAGAGAGAGAGAGAGAGAGAGAGAGAGCCGAGAGGGAGAGTTCGGGAGAGAAGAGAGAAAAGAGAGACGAGAGAAAAGAGAAAAATAGAAAGGGGAGAGATAAAATGGAAATGACCAAACTTCTCTCCTTTTATACTTACAAGTTAGTGGAAAAGAGAAATTACCCCTGTGCCCTTCTCTCATTATTAGCACAAAATGCATGCAATGATATTATGGTCATTTGGTTAAGTTGAATGGAGACAGTGGGATAGTAAATGACAGATCTAACCTTCTCTCATGTTGTGAGTGGAAGTGCATGCAAGGGCAAGTTGGTAATTTAAAAAGAATCTAAATTCTTAATTTCCATTTATCCTTAATCAAAAATGAATTTGATTAATATATTTTTGAATCAGAAAAGATAAACATGCCACGAATATCACTTTTAGAATATAGATATTGAAATTAGCTTTGCAGTCATATTTTTAAAATAATTTTTGAGCGTACGGTTTATTTGTTATGGATTTTACAAGGTTGCGCTCAAAATAGAATTATTACTCAATAAAATTATTTTAAAATACACCGATTAAGAAATAAACCCGTCTATCATTTTTATATAGTCTCTAGGACTATTTTGAAGATAACCAAACCAACTTCACTCCTTGAACATATTCGGGAAATTTTATAAAACATTTAAAGGTCCAAAATCCCAGCTAACCAATCTGTAAATTCCAGAGCTCCCTCAATATTTGTGCCAGCTTTAAAGACTTGCCACTTGCAAGCACGCCTTCGCAACTTTACACTGAACTAAGATATGCACAATGGTCTCTGCAGCTTCATTACAAACTGGGCACATGTTGTTGACGCACACATGTTTAGTTTGAAGTTGCACCAGAGTAGGTAAACAAAATATAAAGGCTCTCCAGATTAAATTCATAACCTGAGGCGGTGCTTTAATATTCCAGATGGACTTCTAAAAATCATTATTATTTCCCTCGTTCCAGGCCCCTTCTGCTGTTGAATTAACCTGTAGGCACTTTTGATAGAGTAGTGCCCTGTATGCTCCAGATTATAGCAGAGAATATCTTTATCCAACTCATGCTCAATCACTGTATTCAAGATGGCTTGACGATCTCTATCATCAAAAATATCGAGCAAGATTTCCCGATCCCAATATTTAGTGTCTACCTTAAACAAAGACGCTACATTTTGATTGAGTAAAGCTGGTGACGTAGATTATATATACGGATTGCTTTGGTCATGTAACCAAGGCTGATTTAAAATTCGGATGTCCACCCCATTACCAATTCGCCAACTTGACCCTACAGAGATGACTTTCCTTGCTTTACAAATGCTTCTCCATATGAAATTTGGGTTACTTCCAAGATCAGCATTCAAGAAATCACCATTTGCATAATATTTGGCCTTGTACACTGGGCTACTAGGCTCTCCTGATTGGTAAGAAGTCTCCAGCATTATTTCCCCAACATAGCTATATTGAAATCTTGAAGACACCTGAATCCTAAACCCCCTGAAAGCTTATGCTTTGACATTCTTTCCCACGACATCCATTCAATTTTTGAGCTGTTCTTCTAATTGGAATTCCAGAAAAACCTTGCCATACAGCCCTCAATATCTTTTATCAGATTAGCTGGGAGTAAAAAAACATTCATAACATACGAGGGAAGGACTTGAGCTACCATTTTAATCAGAATCTCTTTGGTTGGTCGAGATATTTTCTTTTCGTTCCAACTTTGCATACTAGCTTTCACCTTGTCGTTTAGATACCCGAAGATGATCGACTTATTACAACCTAAAATATTGGGCAAACCCAAATATCTCGAAGAAGGATCAACTTCCGATATTTGAAGTTTTGACAAACCAGGTTTTTGTTATAGTCAATCACCTTAGCACTGAAAAAAATTGATGACTTGTTTCTATTAATTCTTTGGCCTGAAGCATTCTCGTATGTATTCGGCAATTCCACTAATTTGTTGGCTTTCTCTGTATCTGCCTTGCAAAGTTGCAATAGATATAGCTTTCATCCGCAAATAACATGTGACTTATTACAGGAGCTTTCCTACAAATTCGAACACCATGCAACCATTGTTACCGTTCATACTTCTTAAGAAGAGTTGTTAAACCTTCTGCACACACAATAAATATATAGGGAGACAGTGGGTCTCCCTATAACGCCCTCCAAACCCGGGTCAGAAATTTGGGGCCCGCAACACACACACCATATTAAACCTGTTATGAATATAATAATATGTATATAAAATGACCCTACTTACCATAATCTACGGATCGATGCAGTTTAAAGTATGTCCACAAAGCCACAATCTTATTTATTACACAAACGTACCAAAACCCAATTTATTTATCTTACATCTGAAGTTTCAACTTTATTACAAACTATAAACACAACAAAGCCAAACATCCTCTGCTAGTCTATTCCAATTCAACCTGGATACCTAGCTCGCACACTTGTCTGGGGATCCTCGCTACCACTAGTTTCCTTTTTTACTGGGAAAGAATATAAACAGTTTTGCAATAGTGAGCTAACTAGTTCAGCAAGTCACAAAGACAGAAACTGAGATTAACAATGATCAATTGAAATGATATAAGGAATCAAGTTTACTGATAAGCAATGATTAGAATTGGATATTCATTTTTATTTTAAAAACCAAGGTTAGGCTGCTGATCAGTCACACACTAACCCCGAGAAAGGCTCCCAGCTTTGCTCTATATACTGGATCCAAGGCACGCATTAGCCTATTATGACCACGAATCTGGTCCGACCACGAATCTGGTCCATAGTTAAAAACAATCCAATTCTAGAATCATAATGTGATAAGCAATGTAACTCAATAGTTGAATCATAAATAATATTTACTTTGAAACATAGGATGATCTGTAATTCCATAAAATAAATAGGAAATCACAAAGGTTGGTGTTCAATCAAGGAAAGAAACAGAAAGCAGAAGACCGAGGGGTTCAAGAGTTACAGGAATTGGTCTTCTGTTACACAAGATATAAGGGTTGGTATGATAGGCAATTTCATATCAGGAATCAGTATGTGGTAGGTATGTATTTGTGGAGTAGTATCGTGTAGGTGGGGTTGTATATGTGAATTCAACAATCAACTGTTTATGAAGAAACGGGCTTATGGCTCGAGATCAATAAGAATCAGGGTTTGGGGTATGTACTACAAAGTACTTGCAATATAGAATAATAACCGTTTAGAGTAATTGCAACATAATGAAGAGCGTTCCAAAATACTTGCAATATAATCAAGAGGAAGAAGAAACACCTGCCTTATCGATTCGCTTTCACTTTACTAGTACTTATCAATTGATTCACACTCACTGACTATCTGCTTTCCTTTTTCATGCATCGTTTCCTCTGTTAAATATCACATGTACTTATCAATACTACTCATTATCACATTCTATTCGATACAAGCTTCTAAATACCCTTCGTTTCATCCAAATCTGACATACGGATTGCAAGTTATGAATAAAACAGTCAAACAATGCACGTATAGTCATTTTATACATCAATCAGATCACATATGACACGTAGCACGTAATATATTCAATTAAAATAATTATTCAAGGAAGATTCGAGGTTAAAATGATTTTCCAGGTATTTAATATGAATTTTTGAATATTTTTCGAAATTAAAACGGGACTCCGAATCATTTTATAATTAAATAATAGGGTTTGAATACCCGAATATGATTTTAAAATAATTTTATAATAATTATCGAGTCTTAAAAATAATTTAAAATAATATTTTAAAGCTTGAAACTATTTTTCAAAATTTTTAAATCAATTTTAAATTATTAAATCTAATTATTAAATCAATTAAAATTAATTAATAATTAATTAAATTAATGAATCAATTAATATCAAATTAATTGATGAATTAAAATAATTAAAAACTAATTAAAATTAATGAAAATAAATTAGATTTATTTTAAATAATTAAAAACCATTTTTCTGAATTTAAAACAATTTTCCAGAATTAAATTTAGATTTTTAGAATTTTTAAAATGAATTTTCGAATTAAAACAAAATTTAAAATAATTTGTAAAATAAAATAAATCAAAAACAGTTTTTGATTTTCGATTTAGGGGAAATAAGTATTGAAACCGGGTTTAATCTGGGTCAACAACCGGGTCGACGACCCGCCGAACTTGCTGCCCAGAACCCGATGAAATGCCGTTTTCGACCAGTTTCAATCGGTCTAATTACACCCTGTCTGATTATATTTCTCGAGGGGAATTACTCTAATCCACTACAGCAACACAGAGGTTATAATATATAACGTTTTTGTCCCCTGGATCGTGTTTCCCGACGAACTCGCCAATAAAGCCGGCGAGTTCGGAGGTTTTCCGGCGGCATTATTCAGGCGTCCAAAACTGTAAATGGTTACATGAATCGTCGTGTTTTTACACGATCTATCGATTAACACAACTCACACATACCCAGAATCAGCGAATCAAGAGTTCCCAAATTTGATTAAGAACATTCAAAGTAATTAAAAACCCTAATTCAATTAATCCGAGAATAAAACCTAATTTTCTATATGTTATTGAACTCTAAATTCATCATATAATATACCAAAATGAGCAGGAGAACATTATCTACATGATTATGCCATCAAATCACACAAATAACATCAAGAACAAAAATTTCTATTTTAATTCATAAATAATTCGAAATAAAATAATTAAATCAGAAAAGTACCTTAATTTTTGGGCAAAAAAAGATGGTGGATTCAGTAAGAGGTTCTCAAGAGCTTCGTTTTGATATTTTGCACGCCCGAATCGGAGTTTAATAATGCCTTCGTTTGTACGTTTGATTTTCAAGAACATATTATTTTTAGGGTTTTTCTCTGTATTTCGTATTGTTTACCAATTAATTATGATTATTACGAATAAAATGAAATAATAAAAGGGTTATATATATTTATGGAATATTGGTTCGTGTTGGATCGTCCTGGATCTTTAAATTAGTTACTTAGCCGCTTGGTAACTACAAAAACGATCCGATTTAATACCCATATTGAATAATTATCCCAACCGGGTCTTTTATAAAACACTTTATACGAAAATAATGTAATATTACCCCGTCTTTCGAGAATACAGGTTTTGTTGATATATCGAAACAATTATCGTAACGAAAATGGTACGCCTGGATGCGTACGGGTCAAACCGTAATCCAGATTGATAAAGTCAAAACACGAAAAATGTCCGGAATTATCGGATTAGGTTAGGAAGGAGTTTTCGGAAGAGTTTCGGGTTGTAAAAATGTAAAAACGGTTGAGGTTGGACGATTCCCGGCTTTATAAAATAATTTTCTAATTTTTCATAAAATAATTAATAAATTTATAAATTAATATAAAATCAGATAATACTCAAAAAATTACCATAAAAATACCTTAATTATCTATATTTTATTCTAGACATAATAAAATTAACACACTCATATTTTATCACATATATTCATCTAAATATTATTATCAAACAACAGATAATTCACATAATAATCACACAATACTCATCTATTGATAAAAATAATTACATGCGATATCCCGGATATTACACTCTCTGTCTCAAAACTCGAGTTGGAACTATTAGACCAAGAGTATGCTCACCATGCACAATGTTGTACTCGACTGTCAAAACACATTGAATGATTAAATGTGTCCACCAGCAGTGTTACAGATTTCGGAAATCGGAACTATTCGGTTGAGGTACCGATTTACGATTTATCGGAAATCGGTCAAATCAAACAAATATTTTTGACCGATTTTTGAGAGATTTATCGTCGATTTTTGAAAAATCGGCCGATTTCTATAACAGAGCCACCAGGTACTAAATCACATGGCAAGTAAGATGTCTTGTAAAAACTTCCACTCAATCCTATCGTAGGCCTTCGACATATCTAGTTTGAGTGTCATGAACCCTTCATTACCAAATTTCTTTCTTTTTAAATAATGCATAACCTCAAACGAGATCATGATATTATCTGTAATTAACCGACCTGGCAAGAAAGCACTTTGAGTGGCTGAAATACTCGTATCCAAAATTTTCTTAAGCCGATTGGCCATCACTTTCGTGACAATCTTCATCACAATATTACATAAAGCAATTGGTCGTAAATCAGTTAACAAGGACGGGTGCTTCTTCTTTGGAATTAACACGATATTAGTGGCATTCATGTTGTCTCCAATTACTCTAGTCATGAAAAAATTTTGTGTCAAACAAACCACATCCTTTTCTACTATCTTCCAATTCTTTTGAAAGAATGTCGAGGTCATGCCATCTGGCCCCGGTGCTTTATCAGGATGCATGTGAACGACCGCATCTCGAACCTCCTCATCTGAAATAGGCCCGAGTAACTCTGCATTCTGCTGCTCTGTCACAACCTTACTAATGTAACTCAACACTTCATCTGTATGGGTAGTACCAGTTGTGAATAGTTGTTGAAAATAATTTTGAATCATGTCTCCCAACCCCTCATTCCACCCAACCCAATCTCCTGCCTCCGATTTCAATCTTTGGATATGATTGTTACGCTTTCTTTTGCTACACGAAGCATGGAAATACTTCGTATTTTTATCACCTGCTTGCAACCAAAGTTATTTCGACCTCTGCCTCCAAAATATTTCTTTTTGGTCAAGAATGAGGTGCAACTGTTTCTTCGTACTCTCATAATCATCCATGGATCGAGTATCTCGTTTCTGTCTTAGGGCCTTCAGCTTAATTTTACACTCTTTTATATGCTTGCCAAAACAACTCGTTATCTTTCTTCCTTATATGTCTAGACTATCAACACATTTCTTGACCTTCCAACTAACGCTGCAGTGTATATCCTCCTCCCACCGATCTTTAATTATCTGAAAACATGTAGGGTCAGTCAGCCAGGCATTCTCAAAACGAAAATGTCGTTGCTTCTTACCTCTTGTCTGTTGCTCTGAGATTAAGAGAAGCGGGCTATGATCTGAGGGAGACCCCTCCAAGTTATAAACTTTCACCATTTGATATAGCGTACTCCATTGCATATTGACCAAGACCCTATCTAACCGAATTTCGATCCAGTTCTCAGTATTTTTTCCCCGTTCCCAAGTATATTGATGCCCGATAATATCAAGATCGTGTAGCTCAACATCCAACAAACGCTCATTGAAGCCTTCAATTAAATTATTAGGATATGCTGCTCCTCCTCTTTTATCAGTCTGAGAAGTTACATTATTGAATTCCCCAATCAAACACCAGGGTAAATTGGCATCACGAGATAAGTTACGCAAAAGCTCCCAGGTTTTGAATCTTTGAGTTCATGATGGTTCCTCATATATACCTGTCAGTCGCCACTCCTTGTTGTCTCCCATGTTAATCGAAATATCTATGTGGTTTTTAGAAAAACTTAGCAGCGTGATCTTCTCCGCATCTTGCCAAAACATGGCTATACCCTACTCTTTCCTTGAGGTTCAACTGCGATGAACCCTTTAAAATTCAATTTACTACAAAGCTCTTCCATCTTCTTATAACTACTGATTGTTTCACTCAGAAAACAAATGATAGTTTCTCTGATCGGGTTACGTCTTTAAGGAACTGAACTTTTCCAGGTGAACCCATGCCCTGACAGTTCCAAGCTAAATCATTCATAATGAGTGGCGGGGTTGCAGTGCAATACCCGCCGATAACTCGTTTTTTGAACTCTGTGCCTCTCCCTCTTGTGTTTCCATGTCAGTAAACTCAAGATTGTAATAATCCAGAGAAATGGATATGAAGAGAAGAAATAAGGCTAATGATTGGAGACAGGTTAAAACAGAATACGAAGAAGTGACCTTCACTTCACAGAACCTCACATATCAGATGACAAGACGAAAACCTTAATTAGGGTAAACTTAATTAATGGCAAAACCATAACAACTCAACATATAAACTACCTGTTATAATTAGTGCAACTTACAGTAATAAACCGATCAGATAGTTTAATCTACATAGACAAACACTGTATATAGAGAGAGAGGGCGGGAGAGGAAGTAAGAGAGGGAGATATAGAGAGAGAGGGAGGGAGGGAGAGAAACAGCGTAGGGGAGGGAGGTACTTACGGATCACCCTATAATCTTTTTTTATAATCTTCTTCCATTCTCTTTCTATTTATCAAAATTATATATTTTTATATATTTTTAAATATTAACTGCTAAAATATAAATCTACAATACATTTAAACTTTGTAATCTTATTTTAAGTTTAATTTGATTATTGATTTTTTTTTTAAGAAAATGATTTAAGCTGAAACCATCATGCACCAAATCGTTTTAAACGGGTCGATTTGATTTAAATTATTGACATAATAGTTTGATGTCAAATTGAAATTTTTGAAAATAAATAATTTCAATTTGATCAGTCAAAATAGTCCAAATCGCTGATGCTCGCCCCCAATTTTTAATTGACAGATGTATTCCAATGGAAATGGGTCCACAGCATAATATTCCCCAAATAATCATTTCCTTTCATTTAATTAATATTCACAGCATTTACATAAATCAACTGGTAACTAAAAACCCCACTCAGTTTTCAGTTTTATTTGACAACTGTCCCCTTCAAATCACACTTGTTTTCTTCCCATAGATTCAGAGCACACGCGTAACTCCCACAACGCGAGTTCAAAAATGCGAATACCTCGGCGCGTGATCGTCACCAACACTGAAAACAATTCAGACCATTCCCGAAACATTCTCCTGTTTGGTAAAAATACAATTCTTTTTATTAAAAACGATAGTATCATACGTGTACATCAAATATTTATTTCGAGATTTTTTGAATATTCGGTACGTTAAACAAATTTGTAACATCTTTTTTGTCAAGGACAAATAGTAATATTTTGTTTTTTACTGCGCTTGAAACAAGAGTGGTGGCTATATATACGGGGCAGTCTCTCTCGTTTGTTTCAGTGTTCTCTTCTCGCCGCACAGACACACACACACACACACAATTTTCTCTCCGACATTATAAGAAACTCACATCTCTACACAAACTCATACACACAGTAATGGCGGGAAATGACTGGGTTAATAGTTATTTGGAAGCCATCATTGAGTCTGAGCCAGGGTTTGAAGAAGCGCGGGGAGGGTCTTTGTTGTTGCGAGAACGAGGAAGGTTCAGTCCTACTCGTTACTTTGTCGAGAATGTGATTGGATTCGACGACACTGATCTTCATCGTGCTTGGCTTCGTGTATGTTTATATTTTGTTTGTATTTTTTTTTATGAAGCGATTGTGTTTTTGTTACTGTAATTTATGTGATTTATGCTGTATATACCAGGTATGTTTGGTTGATTTACGTGATTAAAGTTTGTTGTTATATATGGTGATGAATTTATAGGCACAGGCTTCGAGGAGTCCGCAGGAAAAGAACACGAGATTAGAGAACATGTCATGGAGGATTTGGAATTTGGCTCGTCAGAAGCGAATGGTTATTTCATTTCTTATATCTATCGTTTATTTTATCGTTTATTTTCACACATACAATGACACTGATACTACTGTTTGTGATGATATGAACATGTGAATGGGAAATTATGTGTTGTGATTGTTAAATTGATAGCCCCTCGTTTATTGAATTTATAGTAACAAGTATGAAATAAGAAGGTTTTAAGGATTTTTATTATGTTACCCTGATTCGGACACGATACGAACAAGGCTGAAGATTCTTTGTTTTAAGAAATTCAATATTGTTTGATATGTATCCGGATTTGGACTGCTGGCTGGTGGGACTTGGCGTGTAAACTTAACATTATTTTTTCCTATATGTTGTTAGAATTTTGTACTTTCTGAAAAAAATGTGCCTAGTTGGGCTTAATTTTTTGTGGATCTTTAAGAAATTAATTTAAAAGTTAAGTTGTAAAACAAGGTGTATGTATGATTATTTAGATTACATGTTTGGCTTGACTACTAGAGGGTGAAATGTCTGATTTTAACATGAAGTGTGGCTCAGATCCCTGAACCACATCCGTGTCTTGTCGTGTCGTATCTTGTCCGACACGTACACGTGGACCAGAGAATGTAATTAGTTGATTTCTATCGCAGACGTTTCCTTATACATGGGTTTGCTTATGATAAGCAAATTCTAATTTGGATGATGACGTGGCTTCATAACTGTTCGTGATGTGCCCATTTTGTGTCTCCATTTCCGGTATCAAAGTATAAAATCTTGCATGAATAATCAATATGTACTGAATTTAATTACTGAGTAAAATTTTACTGCGGAATATTGTTTATTTGAATTTAATTGTCTGGTATAACCCCATCATATGTGTTTTGATACATTATGGTTTATGTGTCTGGTCCTTTGGAACCTCTTGTGCTTGCTTTGCTTACTACCCCCTTTGCTTATATATGTTCATGTTCCTCATTTAGAACTTGTTACTGGTTGCCATCTAATTTCACTTAGTTTGCAATTTTTGAATTATTTTGAGTACTAATTCCAAGTACGAGTGGTTCTAATGGAGAAAGATTTTTTTTAAAAGCGTTCAAATGCTTTGTACTTTGACATCTTTCTGATTTAGGATTTTACTTCTTGGAAGTTCTCATTAAGTCAATCCGTGTTCTTGTGCAGCTAGATGAAAAACAAACTCAGAGGTTGTCCAAACGTCATATGGAACGTGAAAAGGGTCTCAGAGAAGCAGTTGCTGATATGTCTGAAGATTTGTCAGAAGGTGAGAAAGGTGAAGCTGTTAGTGATATATCTGCACTAAGTGAGAGTAGTACAAGAGGTCGATTTTCCAGAATTAGCTCGGTCGATACAATGGAAGCCTTCATGAATCAGCAAAAGGGGAAAAAGTTGTACATTGTTCTAGTAAGGTACAAGTTGAATTTATTTTCAAACTGCTGAGTGATGAAAAAAGGATTTAAATTGACATTTATTTGAAATTGTTATTTCTTAAAACCATTAAACTTCTAGTGTAAATAGGATCCATAATTTACCAGGAGTGCTAATGATGGTAACTTCTTGCAATGCTTTGTACTTATGTTTTAATCAGAATCCAAAATCTAGACTTCCAAAGTAACCCATTTAATCGTATCCTAGGCAGAACCTGACGACCTTGTGTAATTTTGTTAAATTGTTCTGTCTGCAAGACATCTTTTATAGGCTGAAGGTAACATTGTATATGACGTATGTGCTATAGTTACTAACAACTGGGTATGTTTGCTTTTGTGAAAATGACACACACGTTTCTTATATATAACCACTATTATTTTATTTTTTCAGCCTGCATGGTCTGATACGAGGGGAAAATATGGAACTTGGTCGTGATTCCGATACGGGTGGACAGGTAGATCTTGGTTTTAAAAACTTGCAAAATTGATGTTTTTAATGATGTTTGATTCTTTTCCGATAAAATGCATACATTTTTTTTATCATAATGATTGATTTTAAGACTTGAGGATCAATGAAAGAGTAAATTTGATTTTGTTGAAATTCTTCTGAAGGATACTAGCTAATCTTTTTTCTTAACTTCCCCTTTATTCCAGGTTAAGTATGTTGTTGAACTTGCTAGAGCTTTAGGCTCAACGCCTGGTGTCTATCGTGTCGATTTGTTGACTAGGAAAGTGTCATCTTCTGAGGTAGACTGGAGTTATGCTGAACCCACAGAGATGCTTCCTCCAAGAGACTCGGAAGTTTTTGGGAGGGAGATGGGGGAGAGTAGTGGTGCCTATATTATTCGCATTCCATTTGGTCCAAAAGATAAATACATTCCGAAAGAAATGCTGTGGCCCCATGTTTCTGAATTTGTTGATGGTGCACTTAAGCACATATTACAGATGTCTAAAGTCATTGGTGATCAGATTGGAGGTGGTATCCCAGTCTGGCCTGTCGCCATCCATGGGCATTATGCAGATGCAGGAGACTCTGCTGCCCTACTATCTGGTGCTCTAAATGTTCCCATGCTTTTTACTGGCCATTCACTTGGTCGAGATAAGAGGGAACAACTTCTAAGACAAGGCAGATTGTCAAGGGATGAAATAAATTCTACGTATAAAATAATGCGAAGAATAGAAGCAGAGGAGTTGGCCCTTGACGCGTCTGAAATAGTTATAACTAGTACTAAACAGGAGATTGAGGAGCAATGGGGCTTGTATGATGGTTTTGATTCGAAATTACAGCAAAAGCTTCAAGCAAGAATCAGGCGGAGAGTGAGCTCCTATGGGAGGTTCATGCCTCGTATGGCTGTAAGTACTGCAACAATTTTCTTATAGCATCTATGTCAAGCCTTAGCTGTCTCATGATAACAGAAGTACATTGTATTGGTCAAAATTATGCATCCTTGCCCTAGACCAAATTAGGTAGTGTGCAATGTTTCCAATTACTAAAACTAGGCAGCATTCTCTATGCTACTTCACCGGAGACACGCATAAACGTGGTTCTTGAATTCTTAGCTGCAATCTGAAAGTTAGCATCTGTTGGTGGATATACTCGTGATTTACTGAGTGGTTTCTGCTAGTCCAAATAATTACTAGTTGCTGACAAAATCCTAAAGGCTCAAGTTGTATGCAGGTAATTCCTCCAGGGATGGAGTTCCACCATATTGTTCATGATGGTGATATCGATGGTGAAGCAGATGGCAGTGAAGATCATCCAGCCTCCCCAGATCCACCTATATGGGCCGAGGTAATATTGTTTTCGTAGTTTATGTCCTTTTCCATATTTCCATCCCAATGCAACTTGTGGACTACTTATAATTCTCTAAGATAGCCAATTTCGAAACTTGTATAACTAATTTACTTAATTATGCAGATAATGCGCTTCTTTACTAATCCACGAAAGCCTATGATACTAGCCCTTGCAAGACCGGATCCTAAGAAGAATCTCACAACTTTGGTTAAAGCATTTGGAGAATGTCGTCCATTGAGAGAGCTTGCAAATCTTGTAAGTCTGAGTGACCTTTTACATCAAGAAAATAACATATTCTTTAATAAGAATAGCCTATGTTATTAATGCAGTATTGTCCTTCATTATGCAGACATTAATAATGGGTAACCGAGATAATATTGATGATATGTCAAACACAAATTCAACTGTATTGACCTCAATAATTAAGCTGATTGACAAGTATGATCTCTATGGTCAAGTGGCGTACCCCAAGCACCACAAGCAGGCTGATGTACCTGACATATATCGTTTAGCAGCAAGGACCAAGGTATAGAAAAACTTAATTGCTATGCATTTTCATTTTTTTACCATATGTCAAGCAAGTACAAGGTGCCAATTATACTTTATCTTTAAAATTATTTAGTATATTGGCCCTTTTTCTGCCAAAAAAGTCCAATTAAATTTTTGCCATGTGTGTGAATCCTGACCTTTAAAATGCTGTTTGCATTTACTAAGCTTGTATAGTGCTGTAGTTGAAAAAGAATTTTTTTTAGTACTGATCTCCCCCGTCTTTCATTTTCCTCCCTCTTTCTCTCTCATACAGCTGGATGCCTGATTTTGTCGTCTCATTTTCTGCAGGGTGTTTTTATTAATCCTGCGTTTATTGAGCCATTTGGGCTCACTCTTATTGAGGTGCTATGTCTTTTCACAAGTTCTTGCTTTCACTAGTTGATTTTAATATTAAATTGGACTAACTTGTTTTTGTTGGACAGGCTGCAGCTCATGGTTTACCCATAGTAGCCACTATAAATGGAGGTCCAGTTGATATATACCGGGTACAGGCTCAGTTCCTTAACTAATAGCCCAAAGCAATAAATTTCTTCTGACTAAGTGATATGTCAAATCGAGTAAACTAAAAATGGATTGTTGCAGGTACTTGATAACGGTCTTCTTGTGGATCCTCATGATCAGCAATCTATTGCTGATGCTCTTTTAAAACTGGTAGCAGAGAAGCAGCTTTGGCTTAAATGCAGACAAAATGGGCTGAAAAATATTCACCTGTTCTCATGGCCAGCACATTGCAAAACTTATTTGTCTCGGATAGCAGCTTGCAAACTAAGAAAGCCACGGTGGCTAGAAGTTGAGGATGATGGCGAAAATTCAGAATCAGATTGTGATTCGTTGAGAGATATACAGGATATTTCTTTGCACTTGAAGTTCTCTCTGGATGGTGCGAGGAATGATAAAAGAGGTGATGGTGATAATTCATTGGACCCAGAAGATCGGAAGAGTAAATTAGAACATGCATTTTTAACATGGTCAAAGGGTGGCCAGAAGATGACAGAAAGCCAAGATTCTTTTGAGAAAGTGGACCAGAATGCAAGATCTGGAATGTTTCCGTCTCTAAGGAGTAGTAAGTATATATTTGTAATTGCTGTAGATTCTGATGCTATTTCAGATCTTTTTGAAAGCGTCAGATCAATATTTACAGCCGTGGAAAGGGAGAGGACTAAAGGGTCAATAGGATTTATACTGGCTACTTCATTTACAATGTCAGAAATACATTCGTTTCTGATCTCAGAAGGTTTAAGCCCTACTGACTTTGATGCTTATATCTGTAATAGTGGCGGCGATCTCTATTATTCTTCTCCTCGATGTGAAGAGAACCCGTATATTGTTGATTTGTATTATCATTCACACATCGAGTACCGATGGGGTGGAGAAGGGCTAAGGAAGACTTTGGTTCGCTGGACAGCTTCTATCACTGACCAGAATGGTGAAGATGGAGAACACGTGGTTACAGAAGATGAAAACATTTCAACAGACTATTGTTATGCTTTTAAAGTTAGGAGGCCTGAATTGGTACGCTAATATTTCTCTTAAAGTTTCTTTGTAAACGGCACATCAAGTCCATATGGTTGACTAATTATAATCTTCTCAAACCCTTCATATTTATGGATTCTAGTCTTCTGATAGTTATCATATATTGTGTAAGATTTTCTTCATGTTACCAAATGTGCTTGCAGGTTCCTCCTGTGAAAGAAATCCGGAAGGGGATGAGAATTCAGGCTCTCCGTTGTCATGTTATATTATGTCAAAATGGGAGGAAAATTAATGTGATTCCACTTCTGGCATCTCGCGCTCAGGCACTTAGGTATGTTTCTTACAGTACAGCTCTCTAAACTTCTTCTTGCGCTGATATGCTCATCTGTTTTACCTCGGTAACAAAAGTTTTACCAATTCTTCTGAAATTTACATTAATTTATTTCCAAATCCCAAACAATCACTAAGATAACAGTGTACAGGTTTTTCTATCAGCCTGGTAGTACTTTTTTTTTTCATACCAAGGTTTCGAACAGTATTGCATTTTGCAAGATCTTTCTCTCTAGAAAATAACCTCTTTTTCTCAATTAGTATGTAAAGTGGAGATACATAGCATGCTATCCATCCAAAGTTTGTAGTTATTAACTTTCCTTTAGTAGCTAGGTCGGCGCGCAGACCTACTGCTAGGTCGCATCTACTTTTTTGTCATCCACCTAATGATTGCGCCTAAGCAGAATATTGGTGTATTTAAATCTTAAATTTTATCCCAAGTAGTTGTTATGTCATTTGCATTAATTTATGCTCCATTTCAGGTATCTATATCTTCGATGGGGTATTGACTTGTCTAAGATGACCGTATTTGTTGGAGAAAGTGGTGATACTGATTATGAGGAGTTGATTGGTGGTCTGCACAAGACTTTAGTTTTAAAGGGAGTTAGCTGTGGTACTACCAATCAACTGCATGTTAACAGGAGCTACCCTCTTACAGACGTAGTGCCAGTTGACAGCCCTAACATAGTCCAGGCAAACGAAAGATGTGGCAGTACTGACATCCATAATTTACTGGAGAAGCTGGGAGTTTTTAAAGGCTAGAAAAGCTTCTGTACACCTGTATATATGAACTTTAAATAGTTCCATCAGGTTTGTATACTTTGGGATGCAATTCCTTCAGTTTGTATCATGTTTCAATCAGATCGCTTATTTATAATACCCTGGTGAGGTGCCTTTGAAAAAACATGAGAAATTTCTCTGTAGTAGTATAGTGTTAGTATTTTGTTGAAGATCCATATCTTGATGTCTCCCTGGCGTGAGAGCACGGTGTACCTATACGAAGCCAATAATTTCATTGCTTTGTAGGTTGATGGAATCATTGTATGAGTCTCTGTTAGATAATGATGCTTTGCTCCCAATGTAACTGAGGATATTTGGGAAAACTTATAAATTTGTTGTTTCGTTGTATTATCTAAATTCATATAATTTATTTTGCTATAGAGTCTGTTTTTCCTTATCCAGCCATAATTTTGTTGAAGCCCAGTGTTCAAATGTTGGCTGTGTTCTTTGTAATTTCTTACAATGTCAGCACAAAATGAGACCAATAGACCATATTTTATACTTCATCAGTTTAGGTTGGACATCAGTGTTGATTTTCTCTATAACAATCAGCATTGCGTTGATCATGTTTTAAAAGTTTGACGGGGATACTGTAATCCGAAATTACACATAGAAATCTTGCAACTTTGCATGTCATGTGTTTGCTGGGTAAAAGATTAAAATACATGTTTGACTAATGACTGATGACCATCCCATTTTTTATATTTAAGAAAGGACTAAGTTTAGTAAGAGAAAGTTATTTAATACTCCCTCCGTCCCACTACATTGTTTAATTTTCAGCACACAAATTTTGAAAAAATTATTATAAAACTATATTTTATAGAAGCGGGAAGGAGGGAGTAAAACTTTTTCAATTTTGGAAAAAAAATGTTAGAGTTATGAGACAAGACTTTCTTATAATTCATATCCCATATAAATGAATTGTTACATTTGAGAAATGTACTACACATATTGTACTATTTATGTATAGTTACATAAATTATTTTTAATTTTTTTTCTTCTGAATAACTATTAAATATTTAAATTTTTATTCGAAAAAAAATTCAAAATAAATTATACAACTATACTAAATAAATGTCAAACACTTCATTTAAATGTTAACAATTTAAAGGTACAGATGAGTGGTAGTAGGTATGATATGTCAAAATTATCAATACTACTTGATAATATGTAACTTAATTTCCCATTTTCTTATTTAAAAGTAAGGCGAAAAATATGTCAATTTTCAATAATATCTTTGTTTGGATAAATTTTTTACTTTAATATTAGGATTCTGAGATTAATGTCGGGAATTTTATTATATACAAATTATGTATTCGTTTTAATTATCATTCTTGACTACAGTATTGTGCTTATTTGATGAAAAAAATACATTTTTAATGAAAGAAATTGAGTCAAATTCATTTTGATTTAAGGATAAACAGCTCCTGTCTTGATACGACACGTCTGTAGAGATTATTGTTGATCTCTCTGTGTTTATTTTGTCACCGTATATATAATATATAATCAAAAAGGTCGTTTTTATTAGTAAAAGTGTGCATCACAAATAGTATATAAACATACATTTTGATTCTGTAACTAACAACTTCACCATCTACACTGGCCTCGTGTTCCTTTATTTTTTTGCTTAAAGTAAAAGAGAAGCCAAGATAAACATACAATATTCAATAATCAATAATCGGAGTTATAATAACAATAAAAAACACACAGTCACACACAGTAATAGTTAGCAATGGCTTCTTGGTTGTCACTTTCTCTCTTTGATAAAAAACCAGATGACGATGATGAAGAAGATGATGATAATCAAGTAGATGAAGAAGACGCGCACGAAGATGATTCAATTCAAAACCCTAGCTCTCTATCTGTCAACATCTCCGCCGTCATAAGCCGTCAATTTCGCGGTGTCGCCGCTTTTCTCGCTCCGCCGCCGATTTCTCCCGACTCCGCCGAAATATCCGGTGGTGTTTCCGCGGTGTCTCCGCCGAATTCGCCGTTAGTCGGAATTAAAAATGATTTAGTTGAGATCGGCGGAAGCTTTAAGTCTAAACTGTCTTTGATTTCCTCCGTCACTGAAATTTCGAGATTCGCTAACAGTTTGTTACAGTTTGGAGATGATGATGAAGATGATAAAGTGCAAAAACAAGGCCTAGGGTTGAGTGTGGAAGTTGTGAGTTTCGTCCAGGATATTTCGGAGAGGCCTGAGTTGTGGACTGATTTTCCGTTGTCACTTGGAACTGGTAAACTTCTGCTCCGTTTTATCTTGCAGTTTGAATCTGATCTCTATTTATAGAGATATTCTATAATTGGATTGTTTGATATTTGTACTGTCTGTTTTTGTTAATAATGCTTTCGGTAATTTAGTTAGTAAGTTTAGTTGCTTCTGGTTACGGTTCTTGTACATTTATTTCGATTGCTCTAATGAATGTGTATTAAATATTTAGCAAAAAGCGTTAAGATGATATGTATGAATGTGTATTAAATATTTGGAAAAAAGCATTAAGATGATATGTGTTAACCTAATTATTGTTTGAAGACAAGGTTTTGAGACTCGGAGTTATGGTTGTCTTATTTGATCCCTCTGTTTTTAAGAATCTACAGTTATTCGGCAACATAAGACTGCAATGCCATTTAGGCGCTTTTTTGAAGTTAGGTTATTACAGTGCCAATATTCACTTGATTAATGCCTGGCTGTTACAAAACTAGGAAGTTGATGAATAACTATTTGGATTACCGACCTGCCAATCTTATTTTCAATCCGGTAGCTTACTAAATTAATTAATCTAGAAGCGGAAGGTTCCTATTGTTTACTTGCCACTTCACTTATGTGGTGTGGTTGAATTTGTGCGGTGATTTGACAATTGCTCTGCACCTCTCTGACCACCGATAGCATATACATCCATCAGAACAGTACTAGCATTAAGCAAACTTTAAGGACTTTCATCTTTTGGAAACAAACTTGACATGCTTCACCTTCAACAGTAGAATCTCTCTACCTTACTCTTCATGCTTTTGTTATGAATTTATAATCATGTGCTGAAGGCACGTCCAAATGAAACCAAAGGAATATTTGTTTTATTTTCCATTTTTGCTGGCATCCTGGAGCAAGTTCATAAGTATCCCTACTACCCTTTCGTTTTAATTCCTCAGCATGAGACATTTTATATATGATTTACATACACACACACAAAAGAGAAGGAGATTTTGGGAAATGACCCCGCTTCTAAGTTAACATCAGAAAAGAAATAAATATACCTATTATTTGAAGTGTGAGGCCTTAGCGATTATTTATTTATTCATTTATTGAGTTTAGCTTAGCATCCCACTCTAATAGGCATGTTTTCATCTTTGATACCCATTCTGTTCATACTTAGATTTGTTTAAACTTGGTCTGTCACTTAGTTGCTACCTCCATTGAGGTGATACTAGAAACTGGCATGGCATCATCTATACTATAGTCTATAGATAAGAGAAAATAATTGATTAATGTAGTCCTATTCTAGTGGGTTACATTTATTACATTGAGTATTGACCTACCTGTTATTTGGTTAGACATAGATATCCAAAAAACATATCTAAAACCTGTTACACACCATTCATGCAGACATTTTCATTTAAGTAATATCTACACCGACAAGCCCAAATTCCCGTGACCCTAATCGACCAAAAACACTGCTCCCTCTGTCATGTTCATTTCTATACAGTTTCTTTTTTTGGACGTCCCACTCAATTGTATAGATTCCAAAAATAATAAAGTTTTATAATATAAAAATTAACTACATTCACTTACATCCACTACTTTCTTCCACTACACCCTCTTTATATATTAAATATTAATTGGTCCCACCACTCCATCCACTTTTCTTACTTTTTTCCACTAAATTACACTTTTTCTTAACATTCGTGCCGAACCCCTTATGTATACTATCTAATGAGACGGAGGGAGTATTAACTTTATATTTATCACTGTATCTTTACATAGTGAATATTTTTTTACACAATTTTGTTATTCTTCACAAGAAGGCACTATCTTGTCATTTAATGTAACTTCTATTGTTTGTTATATAGTGCTTCTTTATTCTATAGTAGGAGTTGCTAAGAGGGTAGCTGTACATTGTCAAATTATAATATTTATTAATTATTAATTTTTTTCATATCAATTTTAGTTCAGAAAGCACTCTGATAGTTAGGATTGAGCACCCTTCACCATTTCCAGGGTGATCCTATTTATTACATATTTAATGTATAACCCTTAAACTATAATAAGTATTGCTATTATATAATTTTTGTACTTTTATAAGCTTTTAGCCATCTGGGGAGGTAACCTTCTAACTCTTAGTTACCTACATGGTCCCACATCTTGCTTTTTATGTTAGTATATATGATCAATATATGTGTACACTATTACCTAACAACCAAATGATTTACATATAAAAAATTTGTCACACCTTGTCAAAGAGGGTCTAAAGTTGGCATTCTTGCAATTCTAATAGGAAGCATGCCATGCCATGCGGCAATTGGCACCAAACCTTGGAGATGCTACTAAACTAGTTGATTCGTATCACCGTATTTACAAGTTGTCGCAACATTATAAAGTTATATTTAATAATATAGAAGAAGAAATAACTAAGAATGAGAGACTCAGAAATCTTGACCCTCATTCTTTTCACAAAAATGTTGTGAGAACAGCGTCCAAAATTTACACATTTGTAAGCCGATATAATTTGCTAATGATGTCGAATTCCGAGTATGTACTTGATTTCGTTTCCTCCATTCTTTTAGAAGGGTACAAATATGAACGCAACCAGTTCTTAACATCTTTAATATTCACATGTCTAATACATAAATTACAATTACATAGTATTGTACTTGTTCCAGTCACTTATGTGCATTATACGATATATATGCTTACTCTAATTGATACTTTATTGAAAGTAAACTATAATGAGATGGCCATACATTTAGCTTTATAAGTTGGAAAGATATGCTTATGGTAATTGATAACATACGTGTTTATAATGCAGGCATAGAATTACTAAACTTTCTTCTATCCTAATGCAGATTTTGATATGTCTGAGACTCAGAGGGAACACATTGCTGCAATCGAAGAAATGGTGCCAAGTATTGCTGCCTTGAGGCATGAGATTGGAAAATTTGTTAACGAAGACATTTTTTGGATGATCTATTTTATTTTGTTGCTTCCTAGGTTGAATGAGTACGAGTCCAAGCTTTTATCAACTCCAGAGGTATCAAGCGCCATGTCTTTCAGTTACTTGTAATAATCGCATGCATTTACCCATGGAAATTGAAATGGCCATTTTTTATATACTTTGTCGTCATGGCTTTTCCTGCAAACCAGCATCGCATCATGGCATAAAATTATGTCAAGGTGTCTTCTTTGCCAAATTCCAAAGTGTATAATGATATAATCTCCCCACGGCTTCAGGCGGCATTTATATGTCGAAGTATTAGCTCCAGAGAATTTAAGTCGACCAGATCTGGTTTTGATCTGTCCCAGTAACAAATTTTTTTATTATAAATAAGTTTTCTACTGTTAATTCTTTTTGTGAATCTTAATTTCAAGTAAGCAAATAATAAATGCATCAAATTTTGTTCTTAATCCTGAAATCTTAGTTAAAAAAGGATGCAATTTGCACTCGGATAGTCTTACACAAACGTTATTTAATCCTATTGAGAAAAGATGGCAAATTCACTTGATGTTCGCTGGTACTTGTTTCTGGGCTTCTCACTTGTTTACAGTGTAGTTGATGCTTTTCACTTGATTTAGCGTGTAGGAATTTATGGCATTTTCTAGAAACATATGCTGCAAAACATTAACAGTTTGGTCAGAAGCTGTGAAACATGGGAAATATATTGTGAGAAGTTGACGTTCTTAGTTGGAAAAACGAAAGATGTCGCAGCAAGTAGTTCGGTTAGATTTTATGGCATTTTGGTTCCCTAGAATCTAGGTAGTCTTGTTCTTGTAAGGAGTAAAGACATCATCGGAAAGTAGTTTTACTTTGAAATAAAAGACCGTGACGAGTAAGGAAGAGGGTAATAATCTAATGCAAGTAGAAGATTTTAAAATCTGTTTAACTGTTTTATTATCTTTTCTTGATGAGTTGGATCATGTATGTGCTATATTGGTTTTACTGTCTTGGGTTAAAAGAGTCAAGAAGGCAATTACTTGCCTCATTGTCTTGTACTTTCTCTACGGTGATATTTTTACAAGTGATCAACATTACCCGTTTTTACTTGTGTGTATTCAGATTGTGCACGCTCTTAAGGATAAAATTATTCTTTAGGAATGAAGTATCCTTGTTTTGTTCATTTACTTAATTCATTATAATGCCAAATATTTAGCTGAAAAAAATAAATGTTTGTTAGATATTATACCTGTGTTTTCGTCTTTTTGAGTCACTTCCTGTGCCCCTGCATATTAGTCTCATGACAGTCGGACTGAACTAAGCTACATCTTATTTTATTTTGGATAAGTTAACTTTTACCTTGAGAATAATGATTTTATAATTCTGCTGTAGTTTAATATATTGGTTCCTGGCCTCCTGGGTCAAAGCAGAAGGGATATATAGGCTTGATAGATTTGGATTTGAAATTGATTGTACGTGGTCTATGGAAGCTGGTTCTTAGATTTAAAGCAGATTGTGTAGGGTCTATGACTCTATGTAATTGATTACTTGTACATGATGCCGTGAAATTATATGCTACATGGTATGATATAATACGCCAGTATATATAGATATAAATGTCCCGCGCCACGTGTGAGACCATGTACCGGTTAGGATTATTCTATCTTTAAGAGTATTTATTTGAAGTAAATGTGCTCAGAAAAACTACAATTCTTACTTTAAGTAATGTGTGTTTACAGATTGTTGAAGCAAGGGACGTACTCCTGCATAAACTGCAGGAAAAAAACATGGCACCGCCTGTGAATTCTGTGGCCTTTGAGAGTGTGAAAACTTTGAAGGACAGTGGAGGGAATGACAACAGCACTCAAGCAAACAAGAGGCCAACTCGTGGAAATGAAAAGATTAACTATGCTGAGGATTCTAAGGAGTTCGAAGAAGATGTTGGTACAGACTCCTTTGCTGAAGTCAAAGTGTCCGAAGAGGATAGCTCATTCAGTGATATTGAGAGCGATGATACTTACCTCTCAGGTAAACAACCATGCAGTAGACAATCAGAGATTCCTTCATGCTCGGAGTCCAGTGATTGGGTTGAGTTAAATGGAAGTTTTGGTATCCTGGGTGATAAACAGAAGACAGTTCCATCAACTTCCAGAGAAAAGGGTTCAGAAAGTGAAGAGTCAAATGAGTGGCTCGCCATTGATGATTCGGATTTAGACCGTCCAGCAGTTGGTTGAATGTTTAAAATCTTAAACTTTTTCTTCATTTTTTAACTTTTCGATTAGGGAAAGGGGGAGTGTTTAGGTGAGAAGGGAGAATGCTCTTATACTCCCAGACTTAAAGTTGTGTATATTGGACCTTTTATAAAATCTAAAGCCCCACTAAAATAATATAAGTATATACATCACCAAAGTGGTAACAATCAGGATATGATTTTGTTCTCCAGAAGGTTGTAATTGCTGTTAGTGTCATACAATTGGTGTTGGTGGAAGTAAATTGATGGAATTTGATATATCATATCCAGTGCTACTAATTTTTGTTGCTTCAGGTTTAATCTTACCCGATTAATGGTGGTTTAGTCTCTGTATACAAGTTTCTGACGTGTTGATACATTTTCACGTAAAACTTGGTCATTCGATTCTTATTACCTTGGATTATTGGGTACAATGGCCGTCCAGTGTTCCAACTTCACAGTCAGGTATATCCCTTGTCCTCTCTGTATTAAGAATTGGATTTTGAGATATTAACTAGTATTCCGTATATTTTTTAATGATTGAAATTTTAATTTATTCCTCTGGTTATGCTGTGGGCTGGTAATACATTCAATTGGCATAACTCGACTATGCATTCTTATATACAATTACTATAAGATGATGGGTCTTTTGCTCAAGAGAAAACATTTTTTAGAGGTTGAATTTTCAATTTTTGATGTTGTCCCACGAACATGGTTATGCTATAAAGTTATCCAAAGTTAACCAGGGAAGACATGTACAAGGCAACATGGCTTCCAGGGCCAATAGTATGGACTCCTTGACCATGGTACCTACCTCATATTCTCACGGGATCAGGATTCAGGTAGATGCTTTGGTCCATGATACATGAGGCGAGCTGACATAACTTTATGTCCTTTGTCCCATTAATTAATTAGGATGAGTATTCCCTTGAGATTTTGTAGTAATTGATTATAGTCTTGTACAGTTATACAGAAGACTGGGGATGAGACATAACAATTTCCAAGGATATTCTTTTGTACTCGTACGGATAGTCTCAGATATGAATATCACAAAGTTTAACAAGGTAAAATTAATTGTTTAGTTGCTGGTCGTAATCAGAGAACCCTCTCATTAAAACTTGCACCCTTGAATGAAATCCACGCTCCTTTTGGCACAGTCTCCACTCCTCGAACCGGAGATTACCCCTGATTACTGTTCTGATGATTAGACTCTGGTCTGTAGTCCGTAGAGACTTGATGTCAAGTGCAGACTCTCGCTTCTTTACCACACATTCTCTTCTTCAAACAATTTATAAGCAAGTCCATAAAAGCAAACAAATCTTTTTCTGGGTAACATTTAAGATTACAAGAGATCGTTCTTCATAGTAATTAAATTATGAATCTTAAACAATGATAGTCTAGTAAATAATTATAGACTTGAATTTCTATACAACTATCTGATTGTAAACTAGTTATCCAAACGTTCACCTTAATTACCTACGAGAGTGCGTATAGAAAACTTGATCATATCCAAAGATTTCCGGATTAAGTAATAAAGGTTTGATGATTAGTGGTTATTAGAAGCAAAGGGACAGACAATGAAACAGAAACATTAATATGTTAAGAAGCGAGTTGATAGATTCATGCATCTGATAAATAGTTGACAACTAGCAAAATTTGGAAGATAGCCTTTGATCCCACACCCTCATTCACGTGCGGTGCTTGTGAACTCAGGGTTTTTGTTTTCATTCACAACTGATGCATGGCACTGGTCCCCATAAAACACCACTCACTGATCACTGATCAGCCATCAGAGCACACATAACCATAGCAATTTGAAGGTACAATGGATTCCAATAAACTCACACCTCTCCTCCTCATTTCCATGCTTATCATTTCCACTACTGCTGACCCTATTCTTGATTGCGGTAGCTGCAGAAAACCCCCTAATCATCACAAACATATCCCGAAACCTCCCAAGGTTCCCACTATCAAACCGCCCATCGTCAAACCACCCATTGTTAAGCCGCCAGTTAACCTTCCTCCAGGAATTCTTCCACCGAGAACGGCCAAACCACCAACTAGGGGAAAGCCAGGGAAGCCGTGCCCCTCCCCGCCCTCAAGCCCAAGCGCAGCAACGTGCCCAATTGATGCACTGAAACTGGGAGCATGTGTGGATGTTCTTGGTGGACTGGTGCATGTTGGACTGGGTAACCCGGCTGTAAATAAATGCTGCCGGCTTATTGCTGGACTAGTTGAGCTGGAAGCTGCAGCATGCTTGTGCTCTGCTCTAAAACTGAAGCTCATTAATCTTAATATATATGTTCCCATTGCTTTGCAGCTCCTTATCACTTGTGGGAAGCCACCTCCTTCTGGTTACACTTGCTCTCTCTAGACAACCAACTCTATTCATATGAATAACTCATTAATTTTTATGTAGCTAGATTTAGTATATATAGATCGGCGATCTACTTCATATCTCCGTTTAATTCCTCCCAATCCCAGCTTTAATCTTTGATTCGATCAGGTTTGATGCAATTGTTAATTTTTTTCAGTTTTAGTGTACACCAATTGTTTGTAATAGTCATTATTTGACCTTTGTTGTGTTTGTTTGCTCAAGTATATGTTAATTTAATTAGGAAAAAAAGTATAGGTTAATTTAAAACACAAAAACTGATAGATTTCTTTAACATAATAATCTTTAATTTTCTAAACTTATTAAGCATTATTATTTATATCATTATAGTTCCATGAATTGGGCGATTGATGAAGAAGAATCTGTAGGACGTTTTACCCAGACACAGAAAGAAAAGCCATTTGGGCTGAACATGTAAGAATTTGAGGAGATCTGACGTCATCAATATTATCATAAGAAATAAAAATTCTCCTGTATGTATAGAAAAAATCATTCAATTTGCAAAGTTTTACAAAGTTATTTAAGATGAAATTTGTTTGCTGGTTAGCGTGCGGTTATTTTATATTAAAAATAACACTCTTGCATTACATTGCAAGATGAGGCGAACTTGAGAATCTTCTATACTAGGTTGGCAAACTCAATATATACTATTTTTTATTTTATCACTCTTTCATATTATTTTTGACAATATTTCTCTAAAATACAATCCCATGGTTGACCACTACAAAAGTTGCCAATATTGTTCCCGCACTAATATTAGTAAAATAAATAATTCAATGTGAAATTATAAAAACATTAAGATTATCTTTTTGGGCAAAAGTTTGAATTTATTTAAATGAAAAAGTTGTCAACTATTGATAATTGAGGTTGCCAATCCATGTAAACATTTGACAATTTAAATTATCGGCAACCCCTGTTTGTGTTGTTTTTAAAGCTGCAAATTAATTAATTCGTATCCCTTATTTTATCTCTTGGCCGTAGCAAGTAGTGATGAAGCAAGAGATGACAAGAATCACCTGATTATACAACTTAAATAGTTCAAATTGGTAGAGTAAACATGGTTATTCCACGACACAAATTGCTTAAAATGCACAATGTGCATAATCTTGTGCAAAAATAGAACAAAATTAAACAAATTATTTGCTTATGCATACCTAAAGTACACAAAGTGCATAATTAATGGTTTAACTACACAAAAGGCAGAAATCGTTCAATTTTAAGTACGCAAAATGCTAATTGCTATTCACTCTTCAGCTAAAAAAAGGAAAGTCAGCACTTGAAATTTGCAAAAGAGCAAAGAGAAAAGTAAGTTTTGAAGTCTGCGATAAATCATTAATTACAAATATTCATTTCAAATAAAGATATGGAAAAAAACAGAGATGTAAGAAATTTAGAAGAATGCCGGATAACAAAATTACATATATCGTAATATAACTATGCATATCTCGTAATGTAAATGTACATAACTCGTAATGTAACTGTATTGATGTTAGTCTGTATTGATGTTAGTCTGGATTTAACCTAACTATATATAATAAACACGTAATCTAATGAAATTTCTCATGTAGCACCTAGATTTGAACTAATAGATGACTCTGTTCCGCTATATATAATAAACATGTAATCAAATGAAATTTCCCGTGTGACTTCTATCATACATAAGTGATGATGTCAAATATTACTGAAAATAACAATATCATTAGTGTCCCTGATCAAAGTATGGAGCAAAGCTAAATAGACATCTGATCCAAGGAGAATAATGAACTGTTACTTTTCATAATCTGTTAAGCTTGAGGTTAGTCTTGTTAACATGTATGAATGTGTGTTAAGCAATCTTCTCACCAATTGGGAGAGATTGATGTGCAAGATATACATGTACTTTAACAAGACTAAGACATTTTGTCAACCCTAAATAAGTTGTATTGTTATCTTAATTTGTATTTTGTACTTGTAACATTTAAAGTCTGTAAAAATGTCAAAGGAGTAGACTGAAGCCTTTTTCTATAAACAGTATCAAGTCTAAGAATTCCATCTGGAAGAAGATCAAGAAGATCATGCCTCAGAAGAATTATAAAGAAGCTTGGAGTTGAATAAAGCTGTTTTAGGAAAAATACTCTAAGTCAAGATCTCTACAAGTCACAGATTTAATGTTATAGAGAAGTCATTCGAGAATTTAAGAATGGCTTATAGAGAAGTCAGGAAAGCTACTAGAGAACTCAGAGAAATATCGACAAGTCAAGAAGACATGAAGGTTGGAGATATCAACAAGTCATTTCTTCAATAGAGAACTCAGAGTTTTCGACAAGTCTACATTCATTAGAGAACTGAGTTGTCGATAAGTCATGTTCCACTAGAGAACTCAGAGTTATCGATAAGTCTAAGTCTACTAGAGAACTCAGAGATATCGATAAGTCAAAATTCACTAGAGAACTCTAAGTTAGCGACAAGACAAAGTGAAGACATGATGCTGTGAGATCTCGACAAGCTAAAGTTACATTCGAGAACTCAGAGACCTCTATAAGTCAAATTCACTAGAGCATTAGAGATCTCGATAAGTCATTATACTTATTGAGATGTCAAGTGTTCTATAGACGGCTAAACTGGAGATCTCGAGGTAAAATTTCAAAGTACAAAGTTGCAGATCAGTTTAATATCCAAGATTAACAATCACCAAACAATCCAAACAGCTGGATTAACAAGTCTACAAAAAGCAGCTTGAAGAATGTGCAAGATCAATGGTAAAGATTAACTGACAAAGGAAGATCAAAGTGAACACGGGATGCTAAAGATATGCTAAGCCAGAAATGGAAGATCTACTTTTCTATAAATAGAAGTGACAAGTGACAGTTTAGAAAAGCTAATAACATGTCTTATTATACACTGTGTAAACCAGCAGTTAACTAAGTTATAAAGTTAACACTGGTCCTTTAGTCAGTTGAAAACAATTGAGATCAAATTTCTTGTAACACTCTCAAGGAGAAGCTAAGCTCTTTATCAACAAAGAGCTTAGAAATTTTGTAGCAAAACAGTCTTAATTTTAATATAAAATTAAGTGAGTTTTGGAGATCTGTGTTCTTTATTTTCTGCAAACTTAAATTCTGCATGAACACATTTCATTACAAGATTTAGTTTACTTTGTTCAACCATAAACATTCAAGAAAAGCTCAAAAACAGTAAAACACATTCACCCCCCCCCCCTCTGCGTTATTCATTTCCTAACAAGTAGTATCAGAGCAAAATCTGAAAGTAAACAGATTCAAGATCTTGGAAGAATAAATACACAGAAAATCAGTAGCATCAAAATTCGTACCTTTGACAAAGCTAACTACACTCTTTGGAAAAAGAAAATGATGTTGTTTATCAGGATGGTCAATCCACTCTACATTCAGATCCTCAAGAATGGACCCTTCATTCCTACGGTTAGAGTTGAGGAATCTACAGATGGAGACATGGTTATCCCAGCTCATTATGCTCCAAAAGATCATGCTGAGTATTAGGGCTGAGCAAAACCGAACCGAAACCGAAAAACCGAACCGAACCGTGCTAATTCGGTTCGGTCCTAAATTTTTCAGAAATTCGGTCTATTCGGTCTGGACCGAATAGGCCGAATTAAAATTCGGTTCGGTTCGATTCTTTTCATAAATATTTCGGTCCGGACCGAATACACTGAATATACCAAATCATAAATACTATAATTTTGTATTATATATATTTTATATATATCTTAAAAATTATAATCAAAATTTTTAATTTGTAATTATATTTATGGAGTATTAGAACTCTACATATCACATTACTTTAATTATATTTTAAAATTTATAATTTCTGATTTAATTTTTAATGCAATTTTATTTTTGAAAAAAAATTCGGTCTATTCGGTCCAAAACCGGACCAAACCGAATTATTTCGGTTCGGTTCGGTCCGGTCCATAATATAACTTCGGTCCAGTTCGGTCCAAGAAAAAATGAATATTCGGTTTTTCGGTCTATTCGGTTCGGTCCGGTTTTGGACCGAACCGACCGAATGCTCAGCCCTACTGAGTATACTGATCCTGAAAAAGAGAAAGTTTCCCTAGATAGCAGGTTGCAATTAATATTGATTGAGTCACTTGACAATGTGATGTACAACAATATTGTCAATTGTGACACTGCCAAGCAAATATGGGAAAAGATTGAGATACTCTGTGAGGGAACTGAGGAAGTTAAGTCAACCCAAAGAAGAATATTGATTTCACAGTATGAGGGTTTTATGGCAAAGCCAAAGGAAAGCATTACTGATGTGTTTGAAAGATTCAATAAGCTGATAAATGACTTGCAGCTTCATGAAAAATACTATGAAGCTGAAGAAGTGAACCTAAAGTTCTTGCTTACTCTCCCTGATCATTTGAAACATAAAATCTCAACAATCAGGGAAGGGAGAGACTTGAGCAGAATAACTCTGGAAGTTCTATATGAAATTCTCAAAACATATGAACTAGAGATGATTCAAAGGCAATCATTGAGATCTGTTCATGGACATGTTTTGGATGGCTCAAGTGCTTTAATTGTAAATGAAAGCAAAATATTCAATGATGAACCAAGATCTCAAACTCCAGTTGCCTCAACATGTGAACAAAGAACAAATGATTCACAGGAGCAAGTCATTCTGGAATTGGAAAAAGATGAGTTCTATACTCTTGAAGAACTGGATGAGCTAGATCAGTCAATGGCCTATTTGGCTAGGATATTCTCTAATATTAGAGTAAAGAAGCCAAGATACTTCAAGAGTAAAGGACAATCTTTCAACAAAGACAACAGCTGGAAGGAAAAAGGTAAGTACAATTCTGATAGCAAGAATGGCTAAAAAACTGGATCTGTTGATAGTTCTAAGATAAGGTGCTTCAATTGTGATGAACTAGGCCACTTTGCTACAGAATGCAGGAAACCCAAGAAGGCAAAGAAAGATAAAGCTTATCTTGAACTTGAAGCAAAGTATGAAGCTCTTCTGAAGAAACAGCAAAACAAAGCTTATATTGCAGAAGGTAAAAGTTGGGATGACTCTAAAAATGATGCAGACGAAGAACTTGGTAACTATGCACTCATGGCCTTGGAGCAAGGAGAATCATCCTCATCTAAATTACAGGTACCAACTCTTACCACCACTGATTTAAATGTGAATCAATATAAGGAAACTGTTAAAAAAATGAGTACAGAAATATTTCACATTCATACAAGCATGGTGGCTGCAAATGAAGAAGTGAGTAGACTGACAAAAATGAATGAGAAGCTTGAGAATGAAAAATAAGGAACTAAATTGTTGATAGTAGAGCTTGATGCCCTGAAACAAGAAAATGATTATCTGAAGAACAAGCTCAACTGTGCAGATGAGATTGAGGCTGTGCTAAGGGAAAAACTGGAGAAAATGAAGTAAAGTTGAAGTCCTTCAATAATGTATCTGAATTGGTTGGTCAGTACCATGAGAAAAATAAACCATGTGCAAACATTGCTATTGGTATTGATTATGATGTTTTGAACATCAAAAAGAAAAACATAAGGGACAAAGGAAAAGCAACAGAGATTGAAAATATTCCAGCAATGCTGAAAAAGATTGGGTCACCTGTGTTCAAGGCTTGTGAAGTAGACTTCAGTGAAGAAGAATTGATTATCAAGCAAGAAATTGCAGATGAGGATAATGAAAAAAAATGCAAACTCAACTCAATCTTCTAAGTCTGAAGAAAATCTCATGGACAATCAAAGCACCAAAAAATAAAGATTGAAGATGCAAGAAAGAAGAAGATAAATAGAAATGGGAAAATAGGGATAAAAAAAAGCAATAATCTTGCTTATGTTGCAGATGCTCCTAGAAAGAAGTGCGAAAAATGTGGCTCTGCAAATCATCTAACTCACCTTTGTAAAAAGGTTGTTATCAAGCCAACTGAAGGAGCTTGCAAATACAATGAAACAGATTCAAATGATCCCTACTCATTCTGTGACAAGTTTGACTGCATCCCTTGCAACTTGAAAGTGATGAAGAGTTGCTACAAACTGAGAGTAGACCTTAAAGAAACAAAAATTGGGTCTACATCAGATAGGGAAAATGCACAATAATCATTTAACTCTATTTTATCTGAAATAACTCACTCTACTTCTGCTAAATCAGTTAACAAGAAGAAAGTACCCAACACTGCTTGGGTCACTAAACACACCTGAATCTCATTGTGTTTAGGACAAAGTGAAGAAAGTCATATGGATCATTGACAGTGGATGTTCCAGATATATGACAGGTGATAAGGCCCTGCTATTACAGTTTGAGGAGAAAGCCGGCCTATTGGTGACCTTTGGAGACAACAGCAAAGGATTCACAATGGGATATGGCAAGATTGTTTCTGAAAATGTTGTCATTAATGATGTAGCACTAATAGATGGTCTTGAAGTGAATCTTCTCAGTGTTAGCCAATTTGCAGACAAAGACTTTGAAGTTTTATTCAACAAAGAAGAATACACTTTTATCAGCAAGAAAACTGGTGAAGTTTCTCTGAAAGGAGCAAGGAAAGGAAGCTTGTTTGTTGCAGATTTGGGCTCAACAAATAAGGATGGTATTTGCTGCTTTTACACCAAGGCATCAGAAGAACAAAGCAAGCTATGGCATAAGAAGTTGTCTCACTTGAATTTCAAGGAGATTAACACCTTAGTCAAAAAGGAGTTAGTAAGAGACATGCCCAAACTGGAATTTGCTCAAGTTGAAGTTTGTGAAGCTTGTCAGAAAGGAAAAATGAAAAGATCTAGTCACAAGTCAAAAACTGTGAATTCTATAAGTGCACCATTGCAACTTATTCACATGGACTTATTTGGGCCAGTGAATGTCTTATCAATTTCAAGGAACAAATATGCACTTGTGATGGTGGATGATTTCTCAAGATACACTTGGGTAGAGTTCATGTACTCTAAAGATGAAACTCTACACATCATAATTGAGCACATCAGGAAGATAGAAACAGGCTAAAGAATACAATTATGTGAAAAGATTGAGAAGTGACAATGGAACAGAATTCAGAAATGCTATATTGAGTGATTTCTGTAAAGGCAAAGGCATTGTCCAAGAATTCTCAGCTGCCAGAACACCTCAACAAAATGGAGTAGTTGAGAGAAAGAACAGAACATTGGTTAAAGTTGCCAGGACAATGCTACAAGATGCCAAGTTGCCAACAAGTTTCTGGGAAGAGGCTGTTAACACTACATGTTATACTCAGAACATATATATCATTAACAAGGCACATGACAAGTCACCTTACTCAATCATGTCTAAAATAAATCCTACTGTAAAGCATCTTCATGTGTTTGGAAGCAAGTGTTACATTTTGAAAGACAACTCTGAATATGTGGAAAATTTTGACTCAAAGATTTTTGAAGCAATTTTTCTGGGATATTCACTAGAAAGAACAACCTACAAAGTTTATGTGATTGATCAAAAAAAGATTATGGAGATAACATATGTGACCTTTGATGATGACAAGTGTCCATGATTGAAATACCTTGATGATAATGAAGCTGAAGCCCTGGCATTTGGAAACTTCAACATTGATAGTGACTCTGATGGGGAAGATGAAGTTGATGCACAACGGACATTAAATGAAGAGACTACTCAACAGGAAAATCATGAAAATGGTAACTCATCTCAAACACCTGAATTTGAGAGCACAAACTCAGGGGGAGAAAGAGAAGAAGGATCCAACAATCATACCAATAATGAAGAAAATAATGAAGGCACAAGTCAACAAACTCATACAAGAAAGTGGGATAGAAGTCACACTAGAGATGCAATTATTGGTGATCCTACTGCTGGTGTGAGGACTAGAAGTGCAACTACTAATGAGTGCCTACATTCATGCCTACATGCATGTTTTCTGTCTCAAGTAGAACCTAAGAAAATTGATGAAGATCTACTGGATCCTGACTGGATATCTGTTATGCAGGAAGAGCTGAATCAGTTTTAAAGAAGCAAAGTTTGGAAGTTAGTTCCTGCACCAAAGAATAGAAGCATTATTGGAACAAAATGGGTGTTCAGGAACAAGATGGATGAAAATGGTATAGTTACCAGGAACAAAGCAAGGTTGGTTGCAAAAGGCTATACAAGAAGAAGGAATTGATTATGATGAAACTTTTGCTCCAGTTGCAAGACTTGAAGCAATAAGAATTTTTCTAGCATTTACTGCACATTCGAATTTAAAGTGTATCAAATGGATGTCAAGAGTGCCTTTCTAAATGGTGAGCTAGAAGAAGAAGTTTATGTGCAACAGCCACCTGGCTTTGAAGATCCAGAATTTCCAAATTTTGTGTACAAGTTACTCAAGGCTCTATATGGACTAAAACAGGCACCTAAAGCTTGGTATGATACACTGTCAGATTTCCTACTGAAGCATGGTTTTACTAGAGGTACCATAGATAAGACTCTCTTCTTCAAGAAACATGGTGATGATATGATCCTAGTTCAGATTTATGTGGATGATATCATCTTTGGTTCTACTAATGAAAAGTTTTGCCAACGATTCTCCAAGCTTATGCAAAGTGAATATGAAATGAGTATGATGGGGGAACTAAGTTACTTTCTTGGACTTCAAGTCAGTCAAAGAAGTGATGGTATCTTCATCAGCCAAACTAAGTATGTCAAGGATCTATTGAAGAAGTTTGGTATGGTTAATTGTTTACATGCATCTACACATATGTCTACTGCAACAAAGTTGGATAAAGATAAAAAGGGCAAAAGTGTAGATATCTCAAGCTATAGAGGGATGATTGGATCATTGCTTTATTTAACAGCAAGTAGACCAGACATCATGTTTACAACATGTCTATGTGCAAGATTTCAAGCCAATCCAAAAGAATTACATTTGATGGTTGTAAAGAGGATTTTCAGATACTTGAAGGGGACTACAAACTTGGGATTATGGTATCCTAAGGGAACTGGTTTTGAAGTTGTTGGTTACACAGATGCAGATTTTGCTGGATGCAGGGTTGACAGAGAGAGTACCGGTGGAAGCTGTCAATTTCTTGGACAAAGACTTGTATCCTGGTATAGCAAGAAACAACAATTTGTATCAACTTCTACAACTGAAGCTGAATACATAGCTGCAGGGAGTTGTTGTGCTCAAGTGCTTTGGATTAGAAATCAGCTAATGGATTATGGTCTAGTGTTACATAAAATTCCTATTATGTGTGACAATACTAGTGCCATATCTATAGTAGCTAATCCAGTTAATCATTTTAGGACAAAGCACATTGATATAAGGTACCAATTTATTAGAGAACATGCTACTAATGGTACCACTGAGCTCATTTTTATACCAAAAGAAAAATAATTGGCTGACATTTTTACTAAACCTTTGGATGAAGCAACTTTCACTAGACTTGTAGGTGAAATTGGAATGCTTAATTATTTATCCTAAGGCAAGAACTCAGCTAATGTTTTGCAGCAGATTAATCTCCAGTAAATCAAAATTAATTTGATTTAATTGGAAATTAACCGAAATATGAATTATAAATATTTCAGAAATCTATGCATATTTGTTTTTCAAATTTAAATTCAACTTGGAATTTTTCAAATTCTAAGTAAACTGCTCAGTTGTTAACTTACATCCTTACTATGTAAAATTAACACAAGACAGAATTTCAGGAACCAAAAGTATATAGAGAACTGAGTTCTCGATAAGTCAAAATTGACTTCTCGACAAGTCATTTTAGGACTTCTCGAGTGAGTCCTCGATAAGTCAATTTACTGACTTCTCGAGTGACTCCTCGATAGGCTTAACAATGACCTATCGATAAGTCTTTGAAGAGTTCTCTAGTACTTATAGTTCACAGAGTTCTCTACAAGTACAATTGTTGACTTATCAATAACTTAGTACTGAGATAATTTAAATCAATAAATTATTTTGGTAAAATACTCTTGGAAAATTTATTTTTATTTTTATTTTTGAATTTATTCAAATAAAAGTTGGAATTTTTTTAGTCCACTTTTTGGACAAACTGGGTATTTATTTGACATCTCGATAAGTCAATTTTGAGTTCTCTAAAAGAGTAATTTAAAATGACTTCTCGATATGTACTTCATTTCTTAAAGTGACTTTTCGGTAGACAAACTCCAAACGTTTATTTTTGAGTTCTCGACAAGTCATTTACTTTTTCTATAAATACCCAGACTTCTCGATACATATTTTAAATTGGAATTTTTCAAAAACTCTAAGTAAACTATATATTTAGTAATTCATATCCTAAATATATGAAATTAATAAATAACAGATTAAAAGAAGCAAAAAATATGAAAAATTGGAATAATTTAATTCATAAATTATCTTCAGCAAAATACTGTTGACATACTTTGTCTATAATTACTCAAACTTTTTGACACATTTACTTGCTTATGTGCATATTTTTTTTGATCAAATGTGGAATATGTGAGTCTAATATACGTAGACTAGTATATTATATGTGATGTTTTGAGAATACTGATAATAGTTGAATTTATTTGACTGAGTGCTTATTATGTGTTTTTGAATTTATTCAAAATAAATCTTTCTCAGTACGGAGTATTTAATTTAATTAGTGTTCTTGAGTACTTGCATGAGGAATAGTTAAACCTTTTGTGTAAGTGTTCTTGAGTACTTGCAAGGGGAATAGTTAAGCTAGAAAGTTAAGTCACTTTTTAATTGCCTAGATTCGTGCAGTGTGTGTGTGGTTAAAACACTTATTCACCGGACAACTCAAGTATCTCTTTGGCTTCTTTTCTCCCTCTATAAATTCAAATCCTTCTTTCTTCATTATTCATCACTATTTCTTTCTCTCAACAAACATTCTAACTCCAAACCTTCATCTTGTTCAAATCTGTCCAATGGCTGACCCTGTATTCCACTCGCTCAACAATGGTGTTTATCTTCCATCCCTTCATTTGGATGATAATAAGGTCTATTATGACCATTTTGGGCTTCGAGTCCGCATCAAAGGGATCATTTGCAACCCTTTTGATGTTCCCCTTGAAGTTTTTGACGAACTCTCTTGGGATGATCAGATAAACTTTCTATTTTTCGAGGGAGAAGTCTCTCTGGAGCAAGAGAGACGTGCTTTGGTGGCTGAGCATGAACGCCTTGCTGCCTTGGAGCTGCAAGAGAGAATCATTTCTCTTGCATACTCCATGTCCAGAGCGTACCAATGCAGGGCAAGGAGGATTGAAGCTGAGAAGAGGCAGAGACTAGAGTAGTTAGGATTAGGGTTTAAATTGTTAAAATCTAAATCTTCATGTACTCTTTTTCAATATTAATGAAAATATTTCACCTTCTCTATTTTAAAGTTGTTTGTGTCTTATTTGCTATTGAAAGGCATATGTCATAGCCTACTCGTTTATTCGAGTATTTAACTCAACTCAAATAAGAATGTAATAAGTAAATAGTGGATCAAGCATCAGAGAGATCTCACAAAGTAACATCTGTCAAAGAATAAAGAAACATTGTTCATCTGCAGACTTGAAGATTCACTGGAAGAAGTTCAAGAATTTGATCATGCCTCAGTGATATAAATCAAGATCGTGGATTTAATCAAGTGACAGAGATCTCGTCAAGGTATCATTTATTACAAGGATTCAATCAGTACAACAAAGTCAAGACATGAAGAAACGTCACGAAAGTTAGTCACTCATGAACCAGACAGTACATCGAGTGTCAGCATTGAAGTGACGAAATTGATTCATAAGTCTCAGAGACTTTCAGAAGATTGTCAGAAGAATGGATGCTGCTCAGGGATAGTATTAATTCTCTATTAATTAATTAAGTCATATAATTTAATTAAGAGAATAAATTATATCTGCAAGGATTAATTTATTGATTAATTGAATTAAATTGATTAATTAATTTAGAATTAATATTGAGGATTTTCAGAATGTTAATTGATTAAAATCTGTGTTAATTCTAAAAAGACAACTGATTGTACTAGTATGACAATCGGTATGACAATTGATAGTCATACCGAATGTCTTGCTAATTCAGTTGATTGTATTGATAGAATTTTCAATTAGATTAAAATCAATTATGTATTCAGAAAAACAATTTCAATTGTACTACTATGACAATCGGTATGACAATCAATAGTCATACCGAAAGTCTTGCTAGTTCATTTTAATTGTCTTCCTAGCTCTAATAGATTGTCTCACCGAAAGTCCTTCAAGCTCAAATAGATTGTCACACCAGTTCAACAACTTTGGCTGTGATTGTTTAAAAAGAAGCAGAAGACAATATCATAAAATATCAAGAGAGCAACCAATACAGAACAAGAGAAAACACAGCAGAAAACAAAAGAAAATATTTCATCATTCATCTGCTTATTCAAGATCAAATATTCTAGTTTGTTAATGTTAAATCCAAACCACTAGAATTACTTATCTTGTTCTTGTATATCAATCTAGCGGATTAAAATCCCTAGAACTTAATCTCAAATCGCTTTTAGCATTTGATCTTTTAATTACAAAAATAGAAAAAGTTCATGTCGAATTTATTCTAAATTTGTAATAATTGATTTGAGATTAATCCCTTGTAATCGATACCGTAGTTGTAACACCTTTCAAGTTTAATAAAAGTTTTATTTAACTTGAATTTTGTTTCACAATTTTATTCCGCATTTTATTCGACGAAACGGTATTGTTTGCATTCAACCCCCCCTTCTACAAATAAATTGGGACCTAACAATTGGTATCAGAGCCTTCTGATTAACGTACAAATCAAGATCCTAGACTTTTGTGTTTCTTTCACTTCTTGAATTTTTATTCACTCAAAAATTCATAATGACTACACAAAAAGTTGGAACCGTTAAAATTCCACTTTTCGATAAAGAAAATTATGTGATGTGGAAGAAGAAGATGCTACTGTTTTTACAGGTTGCTAATCCCAAATATTTGCAAGTGTTGAAGAAGGGTCCAAAAATTCCTATGGTTATTGAACCAGAGGTAATAGAGAATGATGTGGTGATCACCGAAGCGAGAACTTATGTGAAGGATCCTGTGGACTTCTCTCCTGCTGAAATAGAAGAAGCTTCCCTGGATGCTAGCCTTCAATTAATCTTAGTAGATTCCCTTAATCCCCTAATGAACAGACATGTGATGAATTGTAAAGATTCTAAACATATCTGGGAAACTATTGAGATTATTAATGAAGGCACAGAGGAAGTTAGGGAGAACAAACTAGAAATCCTAACCTCTGAGTATGAATACTTCAAATCTAATCCAGGAGAAGGAATCACTGAAGTGTTTGAGAGGTACAATGCATTGATCAACAACCTGAACATTAATGGTAAATACTATTCCATCAGGGAGGTCAATAAAAAGTTCCTTTTAACACTGCCAACTCATCTCGAACATAGAATCACTGCCATAAGAGAAGCAAGAGATCTGAGTGAGATTTCTTTGGAAAGGCTCTATGGTGTGTTAAAGACTTATGAGTTGGAGCAGATTCAGCAGAAGGAAGTTTACGGGAAAGGAAGAGTGGTCAGCACGTCTACTGCTCTGGTAGCTGATGAACAACAACAACAACAACCACTATATCAACAACAATCTCAACAGTCAGATAGAATGGTACAGTCTTCCAAGGTTGAAGATAATGTGATAGTAGCAGAATTTGATTCACCTACTACAAATCAATCAGGAGATGATTATTATTCCTTGGAAGAACTGGAGCAATTGGAGGATGAGTCAATGGCCCTGATTGTCAAGAGATTCTCAAATGTCAGATTCAAAAGGAATCCCAAGTTCAAGTACAAGTCCAACTACAACAGATTCCAGAAAGGTGGATCTTCATCCTCTAACACCAGCAGTGGTGGGTATAAAACAGGGATGGTTGATCGAAGCACCATTCGATGCTTCAACTGTAATGAGTTGGGACACTTTGCCACAGAATGCAGGAAGCCAAAACAAGCAAGGAAGAACTCTTACGATTCTAATCAGAAGAGTAAATCTGAAAGGGCGTACCTGGCAAAGGGAAGAAGCTGGGATGATACTGACAGTGAAGATGAAGAAGTTGGGAATCTTGCTCTCATGGCTAGTGATGCAAGCACCTCATCGTCAAGAAAAGAGGGCATTAAACAGGTACAACCGGTAGTGTGGATTCTTGACAGTGGATCATCAAGACATATGACCGGAGATAGAGCCCTGCTATCAAATGTGGTTGAGAAAGCTGGCCCAGTGGTTACCTTTGGAGATAACAGCAAAGGTTTAACGGAGGGATATGGCTGTTTGCAAGCTGGAAATGTTATCATTGAAAATGTATATCTTGTGCAAGGACTTGAACACAATCTGCTTAGCATTAGTCAGTTCTGTGACAACGGCTACAATGTTTTATTCGACAAGCTGAAGTGTCAGATTCTGCACAAGAAAAGTGAAAAACCCTCCTTAATGGGAATACGGAAAGGAAATCTGTTCGTAGCTGACATGAACTCTGGAAGCAATCTTGAAGTCAATTGTTTCTATGCAAAAGCATCGTCAAATGAGAGTTGGCTATGGCACAAGAGACTTTCCCATCTCAATTTCAAGACAATGAATTCTCTTGTCAAAAGAGAATTGGTAAGAGGTCTGCCTCAGCTGAAATTCTCTCCAGAAGGACTATGTGAGGCTTGCCAGAAAGGAAAGTCAAAGAAAGCAAGTCACAAAGGCACTGACACATCTTCCATAACTGGTGTTCTGCAATTATTGCACATGGATTTATTTGGTCCAGTTAATATCCTTTCTATGTCAAAGAAGTGTTACTGTCTTGTGATAGTTGATGACTATTCCAAGTATACGTGGGTTTTATTTCTTCACTCTAAGGATGAAACACCACAAGTTGTGATTGATCATATCAAGATGATTGAGTTAGATTCTAACGTCCCTGTTAGAGCAATAAGGTCAGATAATGGAACAGAATTCAAGAATGCACTTCTAAATGGATTCTGTACAGACAAAGGGATTACCAGACAATTTTCAGCTCCTAGAACCCCTCAGCAAAATGGAGTGGTAGAAAGGAAGAATCGTACATTGATTGAAGCTGCAAGAACGATGTTAAATGAATCAGGTCTTCCAATGTACTTTTGGGCTGAAGCTGTCAATACTGCATGTTATACTCAGAATCGAACTCTAATCAACAAAGACTTCATGAAAACTCCTTATGAGATTTTGAATGAACAGAAACCTTCTATCAAATACTTTCATGTATTTGGTGCCAGATGCTTCGTGCTCAAGGATGGAGATGATCGTCGTGGTAAGTTCGAGGCAAAGGCATATGAGGGTATTTTTGTTGGATATGGAAGAAGATCATATAGAGTGTATATCATTGATCAACACAAAGTAACTGAAAGTGTCAATGTTACATTTGATGACACTAAACTCCCTAGTATCCAAACTGAAGATCCTTCTGAGAAACTGAAGTTTGATGATACGTCAGATTCAGAGTCAGAACATGGTCAAGAACCTGAGGTTGTTGCTGTTGAAGAACCTGTTAATCCTGATAATACTCAAGGTAATAGTGATGGAAACTCTGGAAACAATGGAGATACCACTGCTACTGACGGAGAATCTTCAAGTCAACATGGCAACAACTCAGGGGGAGATGCTGAAGGATCATCTAGTAGGACACAACATCATAATGAATTTCAAGGCGAATCATCAAGATCAAATCTTCCAAGACAGACTGTCTGGAATAAAGCTCACCCTTTTGAGTTGATTATTGGTGATCCAGATGTTGGAGTCAGAACTAGACGTGCTACTCAAAATGAGTGTCTGTTCTCAGGATTTCTTTCTGAGATGGAACCTAAGAAAATTGAAGAAGCACTAACTGATCCAGATTGGGTGATTGCTATGCAAGATGAACTCAATCAGTTTGAAAGTCAACAAGTCTGGAAACTGGTACCTAGGCCTGTACACAAGAAAGCTGTTGGTACAAGGTGGGTATTCAGGAATAAACTAGATGAAGATGGTGTGGTTACAAGAAACAAAGCAAGACTGGTAGCTAAAGGGTATTCTCAAGCTGAAGGTATTGATTATGATGAAACCTATGCTCCAGTGGCTAGACTTGAGGCCATCAGGATATTTCTGGCATTCGCAGCATTTTCAAACTTTAAAGTTTATCAAATGGATGTCAAGAGCGCCTTTCTGAATGGAAAGCTGGATGAAGAGGTATATGTAGAGCAACCTCCTGGTTTTGAAGATCCAGATCATATGGATTTTGTCTTCTTTCTTTTCAAGGCTATCTATGGGCTAAAACAGTCACCAAGAAAATGGTATGACACTCTCTCTGAATTTCTTATTGAAAATAGCTTTATTAGAGGTGTCATAGACAAAACTCTCTTTTCTAAAAAACATAAGAATGATACTATATTAGTCCAAGTCTATGTGGATGATATAATATTTGGGTCTACTAATGATAATCTCTGTAAGAGATTTGCTAAGTTAATGCACAGCAAGTTTGAAATGAGCATGATGGGAGAGCTGAAGTTCTTTCTTGGATTACAAGTAAATCAAAGGTTAGATGGAACATTTATTTGTCAATCCAAGTATCTCAAGGAACTCCTCAAAAAATACAATCTAGAGGATTCTGCATCAGCAAGGACTCCATCAACTACAGCTGTCAAGCTTGGACCATGTGAAAACTCCATTAAGGTAGATGTCACAAGCTACAGAGGTATGATTGGCTCGTTACTCTATCTTACTGCGAGTAGACCAGATATTATGTATGCTACATGCCTATGTGCAAGGTTCCAAGCGGATCCTAGAGATATTCATCTCGTTGCTGTTAAACGAATCTTAAGATATCTTAAGGGAACACCAAATCTAGGTATTTGGTACCCTAAAGAATCTGGTTTTAACCTTGTCGGATATACAGATTCAGATTATGCAGGAAGTGTTGTTGATAGGAAAAGCACCTCAGGAAGTTGTCAATTCTTAGGAAGCAGGCTAGTCTCATGGTACAGCAAGAAACAGCAAACAGTTTCCAACTCAACGGCCGAGGCTGAATATATTGCTGCTGGAAGCTGCTGTGCTCAGATCTTGTGGATTAGGAACCAACTACGAGACTATGGCTCTGTATTGAACAAGATTCCTATTTTATGTGACAACACAAGTGCAATAGCCATCACCAACAACCCTGTGCAGCACTCGAGGACAAAGCACATTGACATCAGGTATCATTTTATTAGAGAGCACGTCATGAATGGTACTGTTGAACTATTTTTTGTTCCAACAGAAGAACAAATAGCAGATATTTTCACTAAACCACTTGACGAATCCACATTTACCAGATTAGTTGGTAAATTGGGCATGTTAAATAGTTTTTGTGATTAATTTAATTAATATCTGGAATCTGTTCTTGAATAAATTTACAAATGAATTTTTCATAAATGAAAAATTCATTTGCAAATTTATTTTATCATTTTATCATATTTCTTACTTATTTCTATGTAATATATATTATCTTATCTATGTTATTTACTCTACTTGTTAATTTAAAATATCTCAGAATATTTTATTTCCTCTAAAAATATTTTTCTATGAATTTTATTTGCTAAAATTCAACAGAAATCTATTTTTGAAATAAAAATAATTAATTCTGAAATACTGTCTTTATTTTCTGTAAATATTATAGGTCTGTATTTCAGTTTTACCATTTTGTAATATAATTTCAGTACATTTATAGAGTCTGTACATATTTGATTGTATTTCTACTAAAATGACAATCGGCAAGACAATTGAAATTGTCTTGCTGAAAGTCATTTAGCTATATAATTGTCATATTAGTGTTTTTCAGTATAGTTTATACTGGCAAGACAATCGGTATGACTATCAATTGTCTTGCCAGTTATAAACAATATATATATATATTTTTTCTTTTATTTTATACTGGTATGACAATCGGTATGACTATCAGATTGTCATACCAGTTATATATACTCAGTATGTATTTTGTTATTTCCTTTATTTCTGTTGTTTTTTTTCCTTCTTTTGCCTGGTATGACAATCGGTATGACAATCCAGGATTGTCATACCAACTGTCATATAAAGCAGTTTTTTTATCTTGTTTTAAACCATTTTCAACAGTTCAGTTCTTTTCAAAAATTCGAACAGTTTTTTTTCCCTTCATTTTCTCTCTTCTCTCTCTTCGAACTAAAACCAACGAACTGTTCCTTCCTTGCTCGAGTTTTTACTCAGCAAACTGAATCTTCACTCCTGTGATATATACTTACATATATATACATACAGGAGTGCTGTCAAAATTTTCAAATTTTTTTTCAGTTTGCCCCTTCAAATTCAATTTGTGTTTGTTGATTTTGAATTTTTTATTTTTATTTCAATTTCTGATTTGTGTCTTTTGGTTTGTCAAAACTGCGTTTGTGAGTTAAGAATTTTAACGAGATACATTTCTGTCTAAATTTTTCGATTATAATTAATTTAATTCGAATTATTAAATTAATTTAATTAATTCGAATTTTCTTAATATTATTCTTAAAATTCTGAAAAGCGTGTGTCTTATTATTATTTTAAATGGCTCTCAATTTCCAAATTGTCGCGCATAATCAGGTTGGTTATTTTAATCCGGAAAAATGTGATGTTGAAAAATTTAAGCCATGGATTAGATTTTTAAATGACCATTCGATTGTTAGCTCTGCTATTAAATCAAATGTGATTTTAAACGTCGATCTACTTAGACTGATTTGCACAACCTCTACTGTGGCCGATGATTCAAAATCTTTTTCATTCACCGTCGCAAACACACAGTATGTAGTTGATGAAACAGTCGTCAATCGTGCGTTAAATTTTCCACTAGACAATTTCTGTAATTTACCCTCTGAAAATGATATCACAAATTTTTTCAATGCTATTCACTATCAGGGGGTGATCAATTTAACCAAACTTTCTAAATCAAATTTGGTGTCTGAATGGGATATATTCTTCGATACACTTTCCAAAGTGTTTGCCAACTGCACAAAATCTAATTTTCATAACATTACTTCCACCCTGCAGTATATTGGTCTTGCGGTTGTTTTCAATCAAAGGATCAATTTTGGCAAACTACTTTTTCCCATTCTCTTGAGACGTCTAACTTCTGCTTTACGTGATCATTCTACAAATCGTAGGGTATCATGTTACTATGCTCATTTTCTTATGCTCATAGCAGATCATCTACTCACCCCTGAACACAAAGCACTTTTTGCTAACTCTGCTGTAACCGAACCCCCACCAGTTAGCAAAAAGATTTACACTCGCCAAGACACAACCTTCAAATTTATGCAAGTACCAGTACTTGTATCTGCTTTCATGGCCAATTATATTCCCTTGCCTATTTTTAATCTTCCCGGCCATGAACAGCAACCTCAACCTCCAGTGGTTCAAGCCACCCAGGCTCTTCCATTACAGGTAGTAACTCCTCACTCTCTCTCTCACTCTCTTCCTACTTCTGTTAACAGACCCTCAGTGGTTGATAGGGCTGACCATGAAGTTGTAGAACCACAGCTTCAATCCCAGGTCATAGAGCCAAACACAGAGTCTCATTCTATCTCACCCTCTCCCCCTCTGTCTAAAATGTTACCCAGAAGATTATTAGGAAGTAGTACAATGTCAAATATGAGTGAACCCTCAGCTCTGCCTCCTCCTAAGAAAAGAAAAACCTATTCTGAGGCATCTGATAGCTTATCCTTGTCCTCCCAACAGGACATGGACTTTGAAATGGCCAATGAACAGTTACTAGAGGCATTCTCTCAACAGGATGCATCTATTGAAATTCGCCATCGGGCCATGGCATCTTGTACTGAGTCAAGCACAATTCCATTACTCACAATGGAACCATACACTTCCCCAGATAATACTCAGGACACCCAGCGAGGAGTGCACGTAGAGTCGGTTACAGTGCCTGCCATAGTTACGGCAGAAGAGCAGTCACATGCTTCAGAGGGAAAATCTGACTCTCCGCCATCTTTAATAGAGTCATTTTCTCCCCTCCCAGATCCAACAACTCTGGCTCCCTTATGGGATTCTCCACTCGCAGATTTATCTGGAGAAAGTGGAGGGCAACTCGGTCAATCTATCCCTGAAGCAATTCAGACATCTATTTCACATGAAATGATAGGTTTGACTGAGGATCGGGACTCGCGAATTCCCATTGCACCACCACTGACCTCTCTTGAAGAGGCTAGGGTGATTTTTAATGCAGGTACACAAGAACAGCAATTGGAAGACTCCTCACGAGCAATCATATTGAGAGAAACACATGCACGTGAGATGAGTGAACCAAATACGAGTGAACTTCAGGTGAGAGCACACACAGACACTGATACTATCAACCTGTTAGCTCAGATTGCTGCCCTGAAAGAAGAACTTGCTAAAAGTCAAGCTGAAGCTCAAGCATTCAAAGCACAGGTGGTTGAACGGTCTTCTTCTTCCACCTCTGTCGACAATCAGCTTGCAATCATAAGGAATGACATCTCAGATTTAAAGACTACTGTAATACCAAAGCTCAATTCTATTCAGGACACTCCAAATTTATCAGCTGATGACATATCCAACTTCTGCTCCCTACATACAAGAATGACTTCTCTTGAAGACCTCGTTGAGATGAATCATTCACTGGACAACTCAAGATTTCTAAAGATAGAGACGGGCATGGAACATCTAAATGAAGGCATGAAGCACTTATATTACATGATCAAGAATTCTCATTGCCCTAATGAAGAACAAAGAGCTTATTTTGAAGGACCGTCTGGTGGAGGATCAGGCTCTGGAAGTGGTGGAGGTTTCAAAGGAAAGTCAGTAGAGGATCCCTCAACTAAGGGGGAGAAGAAAGGGAGTAGTTCCAAAGGGAAAGAAAAAGATACTTCTGCTGGAGATAAAGGAAAGGCTGATGATGCCTACTACAGTGGAGAACAGGATGACTTCGATATTTTTGACATTCCCACTGAACCAGTTCAGGAAGATAAAGATGGGTTATTTGAAGCTGAAGAAGAAAGTGATTTTGAAGATTGGGAAGAAGAAGATACAGTGGATCCTAGGTTTGAGAAAGAATTTCAGAAAGAGCAGTCAGAGATGCAAAGAAAAGAAGTTGAACTCAAGAAGGTCTCACAGATCATTGATAGGAGAAAAGACATACAAAGAACAGAAACTCTTCAAAAGCAACGTCTTCATGACATTAAAGCTCAAGAAAGGAGAAGAGATGTCAGACTGAAGATTGGTGGAAAGTGGGATGAAGCTAGGAGAGTACTCGATATGCCTCAGCTATGCACTAACAATGATAGGCAGTTCTTACATCTTCTTGACAAGCTGGAAATCTCAAATCCTAACAATGACATGTACATGAATGCTATCAAGACTGAAGTCTCAAGGATCACAGCTGCTTTTGATAGATCCCTAAATGAGATGAGCATTTTTGTATATTGTCAGAGTGAAGGATCATTCAAAGTGTCACTTCATCTATTTGAGAATCGTTCGTTGTCAGAGATTTGGGTTCTTTTAAACAAAGTGAAAAGAAGCTCAGAGTTGAATGAAGTTCTTCGGGAAAGGCTTAAAGAGTTTGCCAGCAGGGCTAGTCCTCAAGTGGTCAACAATCCTCATCAAGTGAGATTCTTTAAGTCTGATTGTCTTCAAATCTGTCAGCTAGATGTACAATCTCTTAAAGACTACTCAGCTAAGCATCTGGTCTGGATGGAACATCATTTGAGAACTGCTGGATATTCATCCATGTTGAAGACTCAAGCTGCTGACTTGATTCAAGCTTATTGTGAGAAGAATGTTAAAAGGTACAATCAACTCAAGAATAAGTTGAAGACAGTTGGAGTTCAACCAGTCAGACCTGCAAGCTTCACTTCAGAAAAGGATCGTGTTTTTGACAAGGAATTGCTTCAAGATTTAGAAGAAGGTGAAGTCAGAAGAGAAGACAACTAAAGTCAATTAGCTCAAAACTCAATGTAATATGATTAGAGCGTTATAAATCAAGATAGTCTAATGTAGTTATATGTTCAGGCTAGAGGAACATCTATCTTGTATTCACTTGTAAATTTCATTTGGAATCTGGAAAATGTTAAATATAATCCAGAACTTTTTTGCTATTTACTTTACATTACTGTTTATATCTTTTTCTTATTTGTTAGTTGAGTTATCCTCTAGGTATTTGTTGTTATTGTCTAACAAGCAAATAGGGGGAGATTGAAAGGCATATGTCATAGCCTACTCGTTTATTCGAGTATTTAACTCAACTCAAATAAGAATGTAATAAGTAAATAGTGGATCAAGCATCAGAGAGATCTCACAAAGTAACATCTGTCAAAGAATAAAGAAACATTGTTCATCTGCAGACTTGAAGATTCACTGGAAGAAGTTCAAGAATTTGATCATGCCTCAGTGATATAAATCAAGATCGTGGATTTAATCAAGTGACAGAGATCTCGTCAAGGTATCATTTATTACAAGGATTCAATCAGAACAACAAAGTCAAGACATGAAGAAACGTCACGAAAGTTAGTCACTCATGAACCAGACAGTACATCGAGTGTCAGCATTGAAGTGACGAAATTGATTCATAAGTCTCAGAGACTTTCAGAAGATTGTCAGAAGAATGGATGCTGCTCAGGGATAGTATTAATTCTCTATTAATTAATTAAGTCATATAATTTAATTAAGAGAATAAATTATATCTGCAAGGATTAATTTATTGATTAATTGAATTAAATTGATTAATTAATTTAGAATTAATATTGAGGATTTTCAGAATGTTAATTGATTAAAATCTGTGTTAATTCTAAAAAGACAACTGATTGTACTAGTATGACAATCGGTATGATAATTGATAGTCATACCGAATGTCTTGCTAATTCAGTTGATTGTATTGATAGAATTTTCAATTAGATTAAAATCAATTATGTATTCAGAAAAACAATTTCAATTGTACTACTATGACAATCGGTATGACAATCAATAGTCATACCGAAAGTCTTGCTAGTTCATTTTAATTGTCTTCCTAGCTCTAATAGATTGTCTCACCGAAAGTCCTTCAAGCTCAAATAGATTGTCACACCAGTTCAACAACTTTGGCTGTGATTGTTTAAAAAGAAGCAGAAGACAATATCATAAAATATCAAGAGAGCAACCAATACAGAACAAGAGAAAACACAGCAGAAAACAAAAGAAAATATTTCATCATTCATCTGCTTATTCAAGATCAAATATTCTAGTTTGTTAATGTTAAATCCAAACCACTAGAATTACTTATCTTGTTCTTGTATATCAATCTAGCGGATTAAAATCCCTAGAACTTAATCTCAAATCGCTTTTAGCATTTGATCTTTTAATTACAAAAATAGAAAAAGTTCATGTCGAATTTATTCTAAATTTGTAATAATTGATTTGAGATTAATCCCTTGTAATCGATACCGTAGTTGTAACACCTTTCAAGTTTAATAAAAGTTTTATTTAACTTGAATTTTGTTTCACAATTTTATTCCGCATTTTATTCGACGAAACGGTATTGTTTGCATTCAACCCCCCCTTCTACAAACAAATTGGGACCTAACAGCTATGTATTTACAATTCATCTGAGTATCATATTTTCTATAATACTGTATGCAACTGAAAATATCATAAAGTTACATATGTTCAATGCAGTACAGGATAAACACAATTTCTTCAAGACAACAACAGGGAACTTAGACAAATCACTCGAAGCAGAGATAACACATTTGATTTCATCTGATGCATCAGACATATTAATGGATAAGTAAAGTAGAATATTACACAAAATCACTTTTGATTTATGTTTTAAATCTCTTAACTTTTGTATGTCAACATCTTTGAAAATCAAATTTTTGCAAAATTATCTGAATTTGACTAAAAATTGCAAGAAACTTGTTAATTATAAGATTTTTGAGATCTATGGATCACCCAACGGGCATTTGTGCTAAACTGCAGTTAATACATCTTTCACATCCAAACTGCAATTCACCCAGGCACAGCAACACAAACATTAACTCAAACACAATCCCACTCAGGGAACTTTCAAAAGGAACCTGTTTTACAAAAGGACAGAAACCTCACAAAATATTCTTCATTTGGTTTGTTGTTTGAGAAAAGAAGGATGTAATAAGCCAAGATCCTCATGCTTATTTAAAAGGCTTAATGACCTTTTCGACCTTAATGTTTGCATCAGTATACCCATAAACCCCTCAAGTCTAAAACCATATCTTTTTGCCACTCGGGTATTAAAAATGTATTTTTTTAATCTTGGACCGAGTTTTTAAAAAAAAGCCCAAATTTGACAGGGTTATTTATGTCATTTAACAGTAGAGACCTATTATAATATATTCATACAAACATATATACGGACTATTTTAACCCCTCCTTTCATTTCATTCGTCTAGATCAAAATCTTGGACTTGAACAAGTTCGCAGTGGATTGAAATCATAGTCGATTGAGACTCTCCAGGTGTAGATCTTAAACTATAATTTTGATTTTGAATTACGCCCTCTTTCACCCACCTCGATTTCCACATCTTCAATTACGCTGCTTCTGTCAACTTCTTTTGACACGATCACAATACCTACGACTGGATAATCCGTGCTCTTGCCATAACTCATCGTTTTAATTATTTGAAATTAGGTTTGGAATTTATGGTTGCTAATCCTTGTCCTTGTTCTGATGGGATCGTTGCTTGTCCTAGAATTGAGCCAATTTTTTTGGTTTGCGATTAATGCGTATTGTAGTGTTGGGAGGCTTTATGATGTAGTTATAATGTTTGATTGTATATCTAGGTTGATTGATGGCAAGGAGAGTGTGGTATTGTATAATGTTGTGATCCACGGGTTTGTTAAGTTTATGGAGTTTGAGAAAGGGTTGAGGTTCTACGAGCGGATGTTAAGGATCGGGTTAGGCCGGATGTGGTTACGTTTAATATGTTGATTAGTGGGTATTGTAGGAATTAAAGGTTTGATTTGGCGTTAGGGGTTTTTAAGGAGATAAGGGGAAGGAGTGTGTTCGAAATGTGGTTAGTTTTAATACTTTGATCAAGGGCTTTCTCAGGGAAAGGAAGGTTGATGAAGGGGTTGGGATGGCGTATGAGATGGTTAAGTTGGGATGTGAGTTTTCAGTTGTGACTTGTGAGATTTCGGTTGATGGGTTGCGTTCCGAGCAATTTTGATATTCTAACCACTTGTGGATTCCAAACACAATGGACTGGTTAGGGCTGTGAAAACATCACAACAAGATCATAATTTGAAAACAGAAACTCAAAAGCTTCTTTGAATAGTGTTTCTCAAAATTGTAATCAGTCATTGCATGGGGAGCCTTGTGCAACATGTACTACAAGCTTGTCTTTGTTGTTACCGTCTGATGTGAATGGAGACAAAGTTGGGACTGATGTGAATGGAGACAAAGTTGGGAATATTTCGGATTGTAGCGCGTTTAAGTCTATTTATGTTGCTGCATTCGCCAATCCGTTTGGTCCAACCGATAAAGATACTGCTGAGTGCCTGTTTGCTCTTAATCTTAATAGTTCTAAATCCAACAAGACACACAGCACTGCTCTGATTTTTGTGGTTTCCTGGTTGATTTTGTTAGTTTTCAGGATTTAAGGTGACAAAGGGGTGTTAACTTTAGGGGTCTATAAGCGCACTTCTAAACTTTAAGGCCGAGGAGGTACATTTTAAAACTTGTTTGAAAATCGGCTGGACAATTACTGAAATAACCTTCCCGATTTATCAATTTCCGTGGCCCAATTCGGGCCAAGGGTAAAAAAGCATATTTTGGATGCCCAAGGGCTGAAAAGGTACGCTTTTAAACTTCAGGGTTTCATGAGTATACGGGTGCAAACTTTGAGGGCGAAGAGGTTATTAAGCCTATTTAAAACTTTCAGAATTCATGAAGAGGATACTTGTGCTTACTAAATCAGAATTGCTACAAGCTATTCTGATTCATCTCCAAAGAAAGGACCAGAACTTCATCTGTCAATGGTCTTCACAGTAGCTCATCAACCCTGTCATGTCAACCTTAAGGAGGATTTGTTAAGGGAAGCTGTCAAAATTTCCTACAACAGCAAAGTTAAAATAGAGTAAAGGAGATTACTCTTGGACATATAGATGAGACTATCAAAAGATTCTTACTTCCTGGATCATGCACACAAGAACCTATGTCTTAATGAGGCATAACAGCAACATCATTCCCTGGTCCATGTTCCACAAGAATCTATATTTCACATGGTATAGAAGACAAGGAAGAATCTCTTGAAAAACATGACACAACTGCACAACAAACAGCGTTAACAGAAGCTCGGAATTCAAACAGTGGAGTAGAGTACACAAGAACCTGGATGGCAAAGTCATACATCAACTCTTGAATCTCCGGCCACACAAGAACCATTATCTCAAAATGGTGATGAAGGCAGAATCACTGAGAACACTGTGAGAACAGTTGAAACTGATGAAAGATGCAGCTGCATACCAATGTTAAATTAATCAGATGCTTCTTCAAAATCTCACAAAGTATGAAATACATATCTACTTTTCTGATGAAATGAGTATGATTAGACCTATATGGATCACCCCTAATTATATGATCACACACAACTCTTCTCAGCCACCTCTTATTTCTGTAGGTCAAATAACATTTGATTCTTTCATGTGAGGATGAGAGAAAAGATTGAGTGAAAAACAGAAAATAAGAGAGGTAGGATCCTTCATGGCGAAAGGAGAGGTCGATGAGTGTCTAGATTTAGTAATCCTTGTGAGGAAACTCTGACTCTTAAAAGTCATGAGACTAGTGCAGTGAGAAGTAGTGAGACTACTTTAAAAGAACAGAGAGTTTAGGACTTGTGTTACTAAAAGACTTTTTCTGCAGGTCTAAGTCTCATATTCTACTTGTTGAAATCACTATAGCTTGAAGCTGCAGATATTGTTCTAAATGGACAATGACACAAGCTTGAACAACATGCATCTAGTTGATTCTTTTCACCACAAGATAATGTTAATATATCTAAATGCAAAAACAGCTTTTGGATGTTGCCAGACAATAATACTCTCTTCTTGATAGGGGGGAGAAGAGTAAATCTAAATGTACTGGGAAGATTGGGAAGATTGATTCTGCATTTAGCTAGAGTTTTGACATCATCAATCTGAACTTGTGCATAATTTCATAATGAACAAGTTGAGAGAGATTGTCATACATAAATGATGATGTCAAAGATTACTGAAGATAACAATATCATTAGTGTCCCTGATCAAAGTATAAAGCAAAGCTAAATGGATATCTGATCTAAGGAGAATAATGAACTGTTACTTTTCATAATCTGTTAAGCTTGAGGTTAGTCTTGTTAACAGGAATGAATTTGTGTTAAGCAATCTTCTCACTAATTGGGAGAGATTGTTGTGCAAGATATACCTGTAATTTAACAAGACTAAGACATTTTGTCAATCCTAAGTAAGTTGTATTGTTATCTTAATTTGTATTTTATACCTATAACATTTAAAGTCTGTAAAAATGTCAAAGGGGCAGACTGGAGCCTTTTTCTATAAACAGTATCAAGCCTAAGAATTCCATCTGGAAGAAGATCAAGAAGATCATGCCTCTGAAGAATTATAAAGAAGTTTGGAGTTGAATAAAGTTGTTTTAGGAAAAATACTCTAAGTCAAGATCTCTACAAGTCACAGATTTAATGTTATAGAGAAGTCATTCGAGAACTTCACAATGGCTTATAGAGAAGTCAGGAAAGCTACTAGAGAACTCAGAGAGATATCGACAAGTCAAGAAGACATGAAGGTTAGAGATACCGACAAGTCATTTATTCACTAGAGAACTCAGAGTTATCGACAAGTCTACATTCATTAGAGAACTCTGAGTTATCGATAAGTCAAGTTCCACTAGAGAACTCAGAGTTATCGATAAGTCTAAGTCTGGTAGAGAACTCAAAGATATCGATAAGTCAAAATTCACTAGAGAACTCTAAGTAAATCGACAAGACAAAGTGAAGACATGATGCTGAGAGATCTCGACAAGCTAAAGTTTCATTCGAGAACTCAGAGACCTCTATAAGTCAAATTCACTAGAGCATTAGAGATTTCGATAAGTCATTATACTTATCGAGATGTCAAGTGTTCTATAGACCTAAACTGGAGATCTCGAGGTAAAATCTCAAAGTACAAAGTTGCAGATAAGTTCAATATCCAAGATTAAGAATCAACAAACAATCCAAACAGCTGGATTGAAAAGTCTACGAAAAGCAGTTTGAAGAATGTGCAAGATCAATGGTAAAGATTAACTGACAAAAGAAGATCAAAGTGAACACGGGATGCTAAAGATATGCTAAGCTAGAAATGGAAGATTTACTTTTCTATAAATAGAAATGACAAGTGACAGTTTAGAAAAACTAATAGCATGTCTTATTATACACTGTGTAAACCAGCAGTTAATTAAGTTATAAAGTTAACACCGGTCCTTTAGTCAGTTGAAAACAATTGAGATCAAATTTCTTGTAACACTCTCAAGGAGAAGCTAAGCTCTTTATCAACAAAGAGCCTAGAAATTTTGTAGCAAAACAGTCTTAATTTTAATATAAAATTTAGTGAGTTTTGGAGATCTTTGTTCTTTATTTTCTGCAAACTTAAATTCTGCATGAACACATTTCATTACAAGATTTAGTTTACTTTGTTCAACCATAAACATTCAAGAAAAGTACAAAAACAGTAAAACACATTCCCCCCTCTGTGTGTTATTCATTTCCTAACAGCTTCAAATTTGAACTAATAGATAGACTCTATTCCGTTCGACCATCATTTTTCCAAAAACTTGGAAAATAACTCGCATCACCGACTAACGACTCTATATAACCGACTAACGACTCTATATATGTAGTTGCCTTGTCCAGCATCTATCGAATAATGGGGTTAAATGGCGTTTGGGTAACTCAACTGACCGTAAACTTGCAGTTGGATCATCCAACTAAAAAAACTTTCAATCATATCATTTTACTCTTAAAACTTTTCATCCAGGTCATTCGCCGTTACATTCCGTTAAAAACTTAACGGAATGCTGACTCAACGTGGTAACTTGACTTAAATAAATCTATCGTGGCATGTACAGTTAGATGAAGCGGCGTTTTGGTCACTCAACTGGTTCAAAACTTGCAATTTGGTCATCAAACTAATTTTTTTTTCATTCAAGTCACTGACCATTACATCTATTAAAAACTGAAAAAAAAATCTGAACGAAGAGCTCTTCTATAACCACTCTTTTCTCTCTTAATTTTTTTTTGAAACATATAAATGCAATTAATAAATGTATCAATATGTTGTTCAATTCCCATATTAAAGTCGTTACAAATCTCAAAATATCTCAAAAAATTCAAAATATTGAAAAATGTTCTCAAATTTGTTATTGGGTTTTTATTTCAAAATCCCAAAATTATTCAATAATGACTCGTAACGTGATTTTATTTTTGGACTCGTATATTTGCACGATATTCTCTTATCATAAATACATTTTTTAACAATTATTTATTTTAAATAACTTTTAATAACATGTTCAACTCAATTCAAACCGATCTAAATCGACAAACAAATGGTAGGGTTAGATTACATTTTTATTTTTATGGGTCGAGTTATAAAATTTCAAACTTTGGGTCGGGTTGCTAAAATATATTTAACGTGACCAACTTGACCCATGTGCACCCCTAGTTTCTATGAGTAAAATTATTGATGATAATATGTGTGTTTGTTGTAAAGAAATGTGATGGGAGGACCCTTAACGTTGTTGTAGGAGACATGTTCGTTCGGTTTTCTTTTCAATTTTTAATCGATATAATGGTCAGTGGTATATATGAATTTTTTTTCATTTTGATGACCAAATTACAAGGTTCAAGCCAGTTGAGTGACCAAAATGCCGCATCAGCTGACTGTACATACCACTGTAAATTTATTTAAACCAAGTCATCAAGCTCACGCAGCATTCCGTTAAGTTTTTAACGGAATGTAACGGTGAATAACCTAGATCAAATTTTTTTTAAATAAAATGATGTAACTGAATTTTTTGTGAATTGGCTAATCCAACTGCAAGTTTTCGATTAGTTGAGTGACCAAAATGACATTCAACCCTCAAATAATGTCTCTCTATAACTTAACGTCATAACCATTCTACATATGCATTTACAGGAGACAGTATTTCACTAATTCAGCCAAAAATAACACCAGGCTTCATCTAATCAAAACTTATCTAGACATTCTAAACAGTTACTCACCAGAAATTGGATCATGTTCCATTTGATCACACTTTATTAGAATATGCTAGATTAATTCATGCCACCACCATACTACACTTTTAAAAATGAAAACTGTACTACTCAAATTGAGCAAAGAATGAAAATTCCTTTCAACTCTAAACAGCATATAATCTCTATACTCTTAACAGTCTACATCCTCAATGGCATTGGTGGGTCCAAAGCCGCCACCACTACAATAGAAAAAAAATTGAAAAGTTTAAGACTTGACTCGTGGTCAAAGAAAACTAAAATTCATAGCCTGAACTGAGCTATATATATGTTACAGATCCTATTTTATACTTTTATAGGAACTTTGAGCTACCTACGAAACTCAGGGTGATGGGTGGATTGTTGAGGATCAATTCATTCACCGCCTTAACAGATCATAACGATCCTTTTACTGCAAAACTGTCATCAAGGAAACTAATACAACTGCAGGTTTTCAGCTTTTTGACAGCTTCATGGGGCTTCCCTGACACGAGATCCAAGTAAATTGCAGTTAAAATGGCTTCAGGGCTGTTTGGTATGGCAGACAATGCTAGGCTGGCAAATCTATTGGCTTGCTCAAGGTCACCCTGTATTGCAGAAATGGTAGCTAGGTCTGCATAGAGAGTTCCCCGTGCCTCTTCAGGATTGAGTTCAAAAACTTGCCAATCACCAACTGAAGCATTTTTGGCAGCCACAGGACCACCGTTTGAATCCTCACATTCCACGGGTTTTCCTACCCGCCACAATTTACAGTCTTCTTGAGTGAAAGGATGTTCAACAATGTTTCCACTAGAAAGATAGATCAGCAAATGCTCTGCAGCTTCCTTCGAACGATTGAGCAGGCAGAGAGCCTCAGCTGCGAAACAATTGCCCAAGTAACTGTATATTTTGGAGCACTCTGCAATTTTCAGGAGAGTCCTTGCAGTTGACAAGGCTTTCAAGGGATTTCCTAGTTCCAACTCCACATATGCCAAATCAGCAAGAACGGATTGTCTGATTATCTGAATTTCTTTTCTGCACATATCTTCATAGTCAGAAATGGAGTTTTGTAAAGTAGCATTTAGAAAACTTGCACGCTTTGCTTCTTTCAATTCTCCGTTTGCAAGCTGACCTGAAACAACTGCCATATTATGTTCCTGAGAATCAGATACACCCTTATAGTTGGTATTATTAGAATATGTTTTTTCCTCAATAGCTAAATCAGAAGGCAAACCAGAGGTCAAGTGCACAGACTCAGAAGAGTTTAGCAGCTGTAATGCATTTAATAGGCACTGACGAGCCAGAGACATTGAAAGTTTAAGTTGTTTATCATTATTACGGATCGCTGAATCTTTTCGACCAACAAAACCTGCCTGGCTGTTTCTTAAAACCCTGTCTTCCATTACAAGATGTCTCCACTTTCCCTTCCCAATAACATGGACTTTAACCTCTGATCTGCTTGATAAATCTCCATCGGAATCCAATAATCCCTTTTCAAGCGCCATCAGACAGCATTCAGCGATCCTTAGCCATAAGAGAGGCCGATTGTAAAAAAATAAACTGGCTTTGTGGAAACATCGAGCAGCAAGGATAGGCTTGCCACAAGCTAAGTACTGCATACCACAATTATAAGTAACAAGGAGCCACTTATCCGATGAGAGGCTAGTGTGTGTACGAGGCTTTTCCTTCCTCATTGCTGAGCTAATACTTAATGCCTTAGAGAAGTATAAAGCTGATGTTTGATATCTGCCAAGTTGATAATGGATACAACCGAGATTGTTGTAGAACATGATAGAAATTCCGATTTCCATTCGATTGCTTGAAGCCATCAAAAGCTTAATTGCTTTAGGATGATTTCCACCGGCATATTCAAGCTGAGCTTTCAAAAATAAAACCATAGAATTATTTCCCCTAGCTATGTTCATAGCCATTTTAACCTCACGTTTGGCTGCCTTAGGGTTCCTGGTGAGAAGAAGAAACCGAACCTTGTATAGATGCAACTTGAGTCTCAAATCAGTGATTGGAAAAGAATCGTCAACCTGGGTTCTCGATATGTCATTTAAAGAATGGAGAATGGATGGTCTTGATAGGTTTTTCCCACTCATGTCAAGAGTTGAAAATAAGTTTTCATATTCTGCTTCTTCCGATAAACTTCTAGACAAAGAAATTTCAGATGTATTTGTACTAGAATCACCACTGGATGTATCGGGAATAGATGTGCTGTTAGGAACTGAAGAAGATTTTGTCACCAGGCTCGGAGGCTGTAGTTGGTCATGGCTAACATTTTCACCTTGATTGATCATGCTAGTGACGCAAGATATCTTTTCCACATAGTCAATCACTTCCTGCAATAAACAACGCGAAGGGATTGTGAGTTTATAATACATAGTTAAAATGCTCGAACAAATATTCAACAAGTTGGGAAAGATCTACAATTGCTTGGACAACTGAACAGTGAACCTTTCAGTTAAAAGTCATACAGGCAAATGAACATAGCATACAAATATGCGGTGTCAAATTGTATAACCTCTATACAAGGAAGGAAAAACTGTACTTATTAATAGAAAAGCAAATATGAAATAAACAATGCCTTGAAAAGAATAAACACCCATCCGAAGAATAGACTCATGAGTAAATATGACAAAAAGTTCCTACATTGTCCATAAATACTACTACCATTCCTTGCTCATTTTAACAACATTAACCTTTTATGCGCAGTTTTGCATAATTAATAGTTCCTTTTTTGTCCCATTTTAAGGTATGACCACCGACCCAACCCCTCTTTTAGTATAGATAGCTCCTTATTACATACTTCACTCCTTCTATAAACTCGGAAGTCATCTAAAGAGCCAGAGCAACCAAAAAGTTATATACGTAACCCGGCAAATATTATACACCAGAAGAAACTTTTTGGTATGGAAAATCAGCTTGATCACGCTTGTTTACTTGTAACATCTCATAATAATATATTGCATCCTAAAGGTTAAAAAAATTAAAATATTCGGGAAAGAAAATCTTATGGCATTGTAGATGAAAATTCACAGCACAGAAACCATTAACCCAGTTTTAATATTCATAGACAGTTGACTTTGAATTGATGTTCTTCAGTCTACTATCTGTTTCATAGACTTGATTTTATGGCATGATGTTTGTTAGGGCAATATGGTTGAACAATAAGCCTCAACAACGCATGATGTTTTTTAAGGCAAATCTAGTTCAACAATAAGCCTCAACAACCTGGCACTTAGAGTTCATAAACCCCAACCCTATAACAACAAAATGTCAACCACATTATGTGAAAAAATATAATAAAGGTTATCATAAGCCTCGCAAAGAGAAAGCTTACAGCAGATCTCAGGGTATGTTGGGAAAGCAAGGCAGCATCGAGCAACAAAAGGCATATACGAAGGGCAATCCCCTGCAATTAGAAACCCGAACTTAACTATTCAAATTCAGTTTTCACCACTACACTCATTGCTCGAAGTTTCCCACAAAACAATAATCAAAACTGACCTCACTTATAGGTGCAACTTTTTGATAAAGTGGCTCCAGAATAGAAAACGACTTTGAATACTCGCAAAGATTAAACCACGTAACAGCCTGCATAATGTCAAAAAAGAGAAAATGTCAATCTTAATCAACATACTTGTAAAATGAAGAAAGTACCTCATGACAACTCCACATGAACATACTATGTTGAAAGATGCTACATGTGTGGAAAACTCTGCATTCTGAACAATTTTGGAATTATTTGCAGCAGAGGATTGGGGTGCCAAACTACTATTTCCATTCGATACTGCCACAATATTACTCTCTGAATTGCTAACCTCTAAATTTTCTACGGATGCACTAGCAAGCTCTTCACTTCGTTTCTGAAAACCAAATTACCATGTTACAGAATGCAAAATGAAATTTTAAAGAATGATAGAATAGATAGAGAAGCATTTTTGAAAAATCTGTCAAAATGAATAAAATTTTACTAATTTATGAAGAGATGTAGTCATGTAGTGGTTCAACTGCCGCACATACAACTTCTGGTACCTTGTCAAAGACAAGGTGGGTGCGTGAGTGTAACTAGCAAAAAAAAGGTTTCTATGAAAACAATTGCTAGTTGCCACAAGAATCAATCTGATCAAAAAGTGAAACATGGATTTTCTAATAAGCATGCTGATAAAACTTCTCGAGCATCAATTTCATAGAACATCACTGTGTATTTTTCTAAACTAAGTAATTGAAATTTAACAGTTATAAAATTATAAAATTAAATTTCTTTCTTTCTCAGCTGTTCCTCCAAAACTTCAATTCAACTTTGAAAGGGGAATCTAAAAGCAGTCTTAACAGTTACAGAAGTGAGACAAAATAAAGACGATATACAGATCACTCGCAGTGGGTCCTAGAGATTTTAAACATATAGAAACAAGGATTTCTGCAATCAAAAACCCTGAGTACATTAGTGCACAAAGTTAGATTTCCTACTCAGAGATATCTATCTTATATGAGATATGGCGGCTCCAAAAATAAAATTAAAATATAAAAACAGCCTGCATATTAAGACGCACCTTCACATCATTTATGACTTCGATAAATTTCTTTGGATTTGAAAATCCATCTTCAGAGTTTTCTACAACAGCAATATTATGCAGAATCTGAGACAGAAATTGCAAGAACGGACAGAGAAATCTTTAACATACAGCAGAACCACAAAATAATTTGAAGTACAGATAATCACTTGAAGAGTCAAAGGTATTGCAAAGGAAAAACTTAAATTCTAATTGTCTAATTATCTCAGGTACAGTAAACAACAATAAGACCTCAAACAGAAGAGCTTCACCCCACCTTAAACAGTTCAGTGGATATTAATTCTAATCCAAAAGTAAGTTTCTATAAACAGTGTTTTCACAGACATAATACAACACTGGAAAATGTGACTGGTTAGTGAATTTAACGACAATAAATAAATTAAAAAGGTAATAATTGTCCTAAGGAACTGTCAGAAGATATACGGTTTGATGCTCAAGCCATGTTTGTGTGATAAATATACTATTCACCAAACAAAATTTTCTAAAAGTTGATGTCATAGCACTCGGAGATTCTCACCAAGTAGTACATTTTGAAGTAGTTCACTCTTTTTTGTGTATTTTCCTCTTAAATAAAGATCCGATCATCAAGATTCAAGATTGGATTGAATTGTAGTAACACGTAAGTTCTTTTTATCGTTAACATCTAACTCGGCACGTGTACTAATCTCATCAGAGCAACCCCTCCAATAAATGCCAACCTAGTTTCTCCAGTAGAAATCGTTGCATTAAACTACGGAGTCTCATAACAGCCAATAAAAGAATACGAATCAACACATAAAAATCATCACAAAAGCCCTAATAACAATTAAACCATAACCTAAACCGCAAAAGAAACAAAATTCACATTCCAAATTAAAAACAACTCAACAATTCAACGAAAACCTAACCATGCCGAATTAAAACCTACTTAACATTCAAAATCATCACTTACTAATTCACGCTAAATCAGTTGAATCCAAAATCACAATAACATAACATATCGTAATTCACAACTCGAAAGTAGTTGACAAATCAGCAACAAGCAATCACAATAACTTGAAAGTATATTACCTTGGGATCGGCAGGTTTGTAGCGCAAAAGCTGATTGAGCAATTTGAGACAATCGGAGAAGTTGCCAGTCTGGAAGAGCAAAGCAGCTTCTTTGGCCCAGGCGTAAGTGAAAGAGAGTGAGGAATCGTCATCAGAATTGTTGGATGTGATTAGTGTAGAAGCTTCTCGCGTGTCCATTTTACAGATCCAATAGAAATGTGATTCGAGATTGGATAATTGTTGTCACTCGTAATTTCTCAATTATAAAAAATGCCCTAAGCTGAAGTTTTTGAATCGGGGGTTCAAGTGAAATGGCAGTGAGATGGGGCTTCAAGTAATTCCGGCACTCACAGTTATCTATCTGTTATTGTTTTTATTTTTGTTTTTATTATTTTATATTATTATTATATTATATTATTTAACAAAATATTTTTTTACCTAATTATAGCATTAATGATTAAACCAGTATTTTAAAGAATCACGAATTTAACTGATTAATCCTCTATAAGGTGTCTAATTAATCCTTACAAGTTTTTCTTTATCGGAGTATATATATATAATAAGTCGTCTAAAACCCGTGCAATGCACGGATTATTTTTAATATTATATAATTTTAAAATTTAATTTAAAGTGATAATTTTAATCTCTGAAATTTATTTATTAAAATTTTTTAATGTCATGATTTGATAATAATTTTAAATATACACATATACAAATTACAAATTAGTGATATTTTGGATTTAAAATAAAACATCACTAATTAAAATATATAGTTTATTGATATTTATAGGTGTGTTTATAAAATATAATTATGTTTTAATTAAAAGTAACTCACATCTATACGAATTATCTTTAATTTGCTATACCGACAAAATTCAACTGCTTATAATCAGATTTATTTTAGTTTAATTTATTCAAGCCGGTATCAAATTTATGTATAAATAGTAAAAACAAATATGTTAACTTGGTTAAAAGTATATATTATTTTATCTGGTCTAGTTATTTTATTATCTATATTTTGATTTATCATAAATCAATTGTATAAATTTTTTAGTCCACATGAATAACATATATTGATTTATTTTAGTCCGACGCAATTTGGCTAACTAATGAATCATCTATATTTTCGTTTTATTAAAATAGCTTAGATATCCTTAATTATATAAATCTAGACATTATATACATAGATCTACTATCAATCTTTTAATGTCTCGGTTATTAGGGTTGGATCTCAATATCCCACTCTTCCAAGTCTACATTATATCTACCAACAAATTAGATAAATTTTAATTTTATTTTAACATGAATCAATAATATTTTAGTTTGAATTTAATTTTAGTTTTAACGTAGATCAATAATATATATTATTTTGTTTTACCTTAAACCCGTTATATCAACCAGCTAATTACCTTTTTTTGTTTTTAATTTTATTTTAGCTTCGAGTGAATTTATTTTATTTTAAATGGAATAGATAATATATTTTATTTTAGCGTAATGACATTATATCGACCAATGTATTACGTTTCAAATTTTGTTTTGTTTAAGCCCAGTTCATAAAATATTTTTTAGCCAGATGGGTAATATTTATTACTTTTTTTAGCATTAGCTAGCAAATCTTGGTTTTAGCATCGTGCCCGTTATATCAACATAATTTAGCTAAATACATTATTTTTTTTGTTTAATTTTATTTTAGGCCGCGATAAATATAATTTTGTTTTAGACCGAATAGATAATATATATAATTTTGTTTTAGATTGATGACATTTTATCACCTAAAGGAATTTTCTTTCAAATATTTTATTTTGTTTTAGCACATTTATTATTTTGTGTTAGCATGATGACATTATATCGATCAAATAAATTTTCTTTAAAATTTTATTAGTCTTTATTATTTTATTTTAGTCTGAGAGTGCAAATTACACTAACTGTATGTAGTTTGTTTTTATATTTTTTTATTTAAGATTAGATTAATAGTAGAAATTTTGTTTAGCCCGACCCGTGTGAATATTATATATTATTTTATTTAAACCAAGACCATTCGACATATTATATTTCTATTTGTATTTATATAATTCTACTGTGTATATTAATCTATTTATGAGAGTATTTTATTTTAAATATTAATAATAATTACGATGACCAAATCGACTAGTAACCAAACTTTTATTTTTTTTTGTTTTTAAAATAATAATATAGATTTATTAAAATTTAAATACAACAATCATTTAAATATAAATAATTATAGAATTTATGATATAATAGATATATATTTGTTAATAAATAACTGAATAATCATAATAAAATATTAAATAATATTAAAATATTAAAATACATCTGATTTTTATTCCGATTAATTCTTTCGATTAATTACCCATTTCCGATTAATCCTAAATCGATAGTTCAACCGATTAGGTCCTTAACTAATAATTTTTTTTTTATTATCATTTAGACTATTGTCTAAATTAACTTCTAAAAATTAAATTTATCGATAAATATAATTTTCTATACTAGTTTATAGCCCGTGCGATGCATGATTTTAAAATTTTACTTTTTAAAAAAGAATATTTTCATAATTTTTCAATATATGTGTATATATATATTATTGATCGATTATTTTTATTTTTAATAGTTTATTTTAATATTATTGCAACAAATATGCAAAGTGTACAGTGTTAGCTACTTTTTTTTAATGGAAAATCTATTATGCAATAATTTTTAAATTTAACTTAAAACTTTAAAATGTTTTTAGTATAGTTTTAATATAATTAACTTTTTTTTCATAGAGTATATATCTATCTAACTTGTACTAAAATTTATCTAAATTGTACTAAAATAAAGTATATTTATACATTGCTCTCTAAAAGTTTAGAAGAAGAACGTACAAAGTATATTCAAAAATAATTAATTACTTGTTTAAATATATCTTTGTTTGTTCCAATTGGTAATAACCACCCGCCACCAACGTTGTTGCCGTCGCGGCCGGTGGTGGCCTCCACCGAAACCCCTAACTCACCAATTCATCACGGGACACAAATCCCCTAATTTTCTAACCTCAACAAATGTGGTTATACGTATATAAAATTAACACAATCCCGAAGGCACTTCTTGAATTTACAGTACCAACTTTTGCCGATTCTGCATCTTTATCCAACCCAATACCTGCAAGACTGAGCGAAATTTTATGTCCAGTGTCGGATCTCCTCTTCGCTTTCTACTGCATAAGCAGCTCATCCCCACGTCACGAGCCTTGCTTTTCCGGTGAGTAAGCTATCGGAGAAGTCGTCTGAGAAGCCGTTGTCGTAGCCGGAATTGAATGCGTACAATATCGAATATGTCATGTATGGAATTATTTCGATCGGGGGAAACTGTTAGATATATTTAATAATTTCATGTGTAATATGATTTGTGTTTAGTTTTCAGATCTTACTTAACATGACAAATCAGTACTTAACTGGAAATCAACACTTATACTGAAGACAGAACTTAAGATATCAGAACTTAAGTTATCAGAAGATATTTATCAGGAGATAATATCAGGACTTAAGATGACTTTCAGATAAGGCAGGCGGCTGATTGAAAGGAAAGAAGATCGAGACTAAGACAGAAAGAATTATGCATGAAGAAAGAATTCTATGAAGAATAGAATACTTGGAAGAAAAGATAACTAGTTGATATATTTTAGGAAGCAGAATTATATTCCATATCAATTAGAACATTATCTTGTAACTGTGTAGTATATAAACACAGACATAGGGTTTACACTATAAGTGTTATCATTATCGAAGTTATTATTCTTTGTGACAGTTCCATATTGTAACAGAGTTTATTGTGTTGAATAAAATCTGTTTTCTATTACTTGAGTTCTTATATCCGATTTGATTGTGCTAAATACTGTATTCAACCCCCTTCTACAGTGTGTGTGACCTAACATAAACCATGAAAGCATATGACAAACGAATTCATTCCATATTTTATAGCATTTCAAGAAAGTCGATGCATTACTGATCGGTTCAGAATATCTACATGGATTATTCACACTTTGAAGTGTGAGTACAGGTAAGTCCGTGAGTGATCAAGGTCGCGACTCCGGTTTGGCTAACAATTTTATTTTAATTGTCATAAAGGTGGTGGCTAGCGGTGGTTCATTGGCGGTGATCGGAGGCAGAATATTAATTATCCTTGACCTTGATTTACGTTTCAGTTTTTCAGAATTGAATTATAATTAATGATAATTATTACTAGTTAGTGCTTAGATCATGCATGGATTTTGAATTGTATCATATTATAATTGTAACCGATATTGTTTAGGTGTATTGATTAATATTGCCTATTTTGATTTCGTTGTGTATAAACCATGAATTATTTGTGTTAGTTTTTTAATGAAAGAATTTCGAAAAGGATTTATTAATATGAATTTTTGTAGTTATGTAGTAAATTTTCGTGTGGTGGAGTTATTGATAGTATGGTGACAGTATGGTTCTAAATGATAGTTATCTTTACTTTTATTTTTGCTTATTCCATTGAAAATTGTATCCTTGCTTAACATGTCTGTTGGTGAGACTACGTAGTTGTATGAACAGTATACGTGATAACTCAACACTAGATCAACACTAGAACAAAGGCAAGAAATCAGGAAAAAATGAAGACAAGGCAAATACAAAGAATTAAAAGATTAAAAGAAGGCTTGAAGTCTGTTTACAGGTCACTGAAAGAAGTTCATTAATATGTTCATGCCTCAGTGAAGAATAAAGGTTAAAGACTTTCAGGGTTTCAGAAATGATGAAGATTCAGTGTATAAGTGCTACCAGAAGATTTCAGTGTATTGGCATTGTTTGAAGATACACAGTGTTCAAAGCATATGTATCTGAAGAATTGAAGACATGGTAAAAGACATAGGTTAAAGAAGACAGTTGCAGTCTTGAATTTATGCTCACTGAAAGGAGTTCATTTATATGTTCAAGCATCAGTAAAGAACGTCGAAGGAAGTATTCAAAATTGTAGCAACAATGAAGACGTTGTCTAAGTACCAGAAAAGATTTCAGTGAAAGTGCATTTATTTATTGACAGTCAGTCTTCGAAGCGATAAAGTCGTTGTAAGCTTAATAATGTAATCAAGGCCATAATACGAAGACCTGAATCGGAGTTAATCTTCTGCGAATCAGGCCAGTTACACTAGGCGTCAACAACTCGTGAAAGGAATTTGGGTATTGTTTATGGAAGATTTGTTAAATTGAGGAACATACTTAGATAAAACGTTTATCTATAAAGTACGAGAATAGGTGTGCAGGTTATACATCTAAACAGCTCGAGAAAATGGCCAAGTTCAAAGTTTAACTATTAACTTAAATAAATTTATTTATTGGACTTTAATATAATTTATTTAATAAACTTAAAATGATTTATTTCATAAACTTTAAATAAATTTATTCTATAAATCTAAATTAGTTTATTTATATAAGTTATATTTAAGTTTATTTTATAAATTAATTAGTTACTATTTAAACTTAAATAAAAAAAGGGAGGTGACCATTTTCTTTTTTACAAAGGAAACCAGAGTACTTGTTTTGTTTAAGTACAAGTACTAGTACCGTGTTGGATTCGCAAGTAACATGAAGATTAAGAAAATGCAAGGCAGTTAGCACTCCCCCTCCTAGTCACAAGAAAGGGCTTCAAGAAGAGCTAGGAGTCTCCAGTAAAGACTTGCAAAATTTATCCAAGGAAATTATCTCACTACAAGGTCACAAGTAATAGAAAAGAGTACATGGTCGCAAGTCACATCTCAGCTACAATTTTATTGTACAATCAATTAATTTATGTCGTTGATTTTTTGCCACATATTGCAATTGATATACATACTACACTCAAGTAGCAGATTTAATTCAGTTGTTTTGTTCATCTTCTCTCTCACAAGAGCTGAAAAATTGAAGCAAAAAGAGACAGAAGATACACTCAAATATTATATCTGTTAATTTTATCACCTGAGTAACGTTATAATGCCCTATTTAACTCTTGTATATTCATAGGGGCTACTACAAAATGTTACCCGGTAATTAAATCCTTAGACAAGCAAAAGCTAGATCTTTGTATAGGATTTAATTTTTATATCTTTTTAAAAGCAAGAAAATTGTTGTTCTTGGTTTGTAGTCGGTTAATTTATTTACCGGAGTGTAGCAACCACTCGCGGATTTATATATGAATATAAATTTTCCCAAATATCTTGTGTTCCTCGTTTTATTGTCCTAAACACTCTTCACATCAAGAACATGGAACCACTAACTGAACACTAAATTATATATCTGTAAAAAATTCGAATGAATTTTTTAATTTTGTGAGTATCGTATTCAACCCCCCCCCTTCGACGATACTTCGGGACCTAACAAAGTAACAATGTCTTTTCTTTATTTTTAACCAAATCAATTCATCTCGTATTTTTTGAATAACTGTTATTAAGACATGAGTTGTGTTTTATTATTTACTTAATGATAATTCGTGATATCTCCTTAATTTAATGTAACTTTTATGAGTGATAATTTCATATTTTTAAAATTATTCCACTTAATTTTGGTAACTGATGTGTTTATGTGCTTTTAATGTGTTATTAATTGGGTTTAAAAGTTTTTCTTTATTGACTTTTAAATGATAAATATTTCTTGGCTAGTACTTTTTTAGGAATGTTTTATGTCAAATGGTTTTTAGCTTTCAAAAGGATAGTAGTTATCATCTTTTTAATGCTATTATTAAAGGATATTGTTGTGCAAGACATACCTATATAATAACAAGACTAAGTTTCGTTGACAACCCTGAGATTCATTTGTTTGATAATCAATTTTGTATTTTGTATTATATTACTTGAGTCTGTAAAAAGGTTAGAAGATTAGACTGGAGTATTTTTTCTGTAAATAGATTCAAGTTAAGGAATAAACTCTAGAAGAAGATCAAGCCATGATTATGCCTCATAGAAAAGTGAAGAAGCTTTGAGTTGGGTAAAATTGTTTTATGGAAAATGTTCTAAGTCAAGATATCGACAAGTCATAGATCAAGCAATATCGAGAAGTCATTCGAGGAGTCCATAATGACTTATCGAGAAGTCCAAACTGGCTTATAGAGAAGTCTCAGAGATATCGATAAGACAAATGAAGATGTGAAGATTGTAGATATCGACAAGTCATTTATGCATGTAGAGAACTTAGAAATATCGACAAGACAAAAGAAGATGTGAATAATTGGAGATATCGATAAGTCAAGTTCTCAATAGAGATCTCGGAGATATCGACAAGTCAAAATGTATATAGAGATCTCAGAGACCTTGACAAGTCAATTCTACATGTAGAGATCTCAGACATCTCGACAAGTCATTTCCCATGCAAAGATCAAGAGACCTCGACAAGTCAATTATACCTATAGAGAACTCAGAGTTCTCGATAAGTCATTATACTTATCGAGATGTCATTTCTCTATAGTACAAACTGGAGATCTTGATATGCCTATCAAATACAGAATGCAAACAATTTAAGATTCAAGATTATCAGTCAATAAATGATCTATCAACTAGATTGACAAGTCTACTAAGTAGCTAGGAGAATACACGATCAAGGGCCAAGATTAACTAGACAAAGGATGGTCACAGACCTGCAAGATTCTACACAGATTTGCTAAGTTAGAAATGGAAATAAAAAAAGTTGCTTTAGAAAAAAGTTTAGTACATTTTAGTGCAAGTTTTGTAAACTGTGCTGCTAGTGTATAAAGCATGCACTGGTGCTTAGTTTAGATGTAACAAACAAAATCATATTTTCTTGTATTCTCTCAAGGAAGAAGCATAGTTCTTATATTTTTTAGAACACAGAATTTGTAGCAAGACAAACTTAATTAATACAAATTAAATGAGTTTTCAAATATTGTGCTTGTTGTTTTAATTCTGTTAAAACAATATCTCTGCAATTAAACTGCTTTGTTCACACACAATATCCAACCTGTTAAAAAGGCTAAAAATCCAAAGAAACACATTCACCCCCTATGTCATACTCTATATCTAACACGTGGTATCAGATCAAAATCTGAAAGTAAACAGATAAAGAACTCGGAAGTATGAGTGCACAAAAGATAAACAATATCAAGATACCGGCCTTTGATAAAATCAATTATACACTTTGTAAAAAGAAGATGATGATGTTCATAAGGATGGTCAATCCATTATATATACAGATTCTCAAGAATGGCCCTTTTACTCACATGGAAAGGGTTGGGGAATCTACTGATGGAGATATGGTCATCCCAGCTCATTATGCTCCTAAAGACCCTTTAAAATACATTGAATCTGAAAAGGAAAAGTCTCTCTGGATAGTAGCCTGCAATTAATTCTGATAGAGTCACTTGACAATGTTATGTACAACAATATTGCCAACTGTGACACAATCAAACAGATCTGGGAAAAGATTGAGATTATGTGTGAGGGTATAGAGGAAGTTAGATCAAATCAAAGGAGGATACCGGTATCTCAGTATGAGGGTTTCATGGCAAAGCCAAAAGAAGGAATTACTGAAGTTTTTGAAAGGTTTAACAAATTGATAAATGACTTGCAACTTCATGATAAACATTATGAAGTTGAGGAGGTTAACCTAAAGTTCTTTCTAGCTCTTCTTGACCACCTTAAACATAAAATATTAGTTATTAGAGAAGGAAGAGACTTAAGCAGAATGACACTGGAAGTGTTTTATGGGATCTTAAAAACTTATGAGCTTAAAATGTTGCAAAGAAAGTAATTAAAGGCAAACTAAGGACATGTGGTTGATGGTTCCAGAGCCTTAGTTGTTAATGACAATGAAGCAAGTGAAGATGAACAAGATGTTCAAGCTCCGGTCATTTATGCTGTGGAGCAAAAGAACAAATTACCTGCTAGAGGAAGATGAATTCTACACCCTTGATGAGCTAGATGAAATGGACCAATCCATGGCTTACTTGGCTAGAAAATTTTCTAACATAAGGGTCAAAAAGCCAAGGTTTTTCAATAACAAGGGACAGACTATCAACAACAATAATTGGAAACCAAAAGCTCAGTACAACTCAGCTAACAAAGGTGGCTACAAAACTGGATTTGTTGACAAATCAAAGATAAGGTGCTTCAAATGTGATGAGTTGGGTCACTTTGTTACTGAGTGCAGGAAGCCAAAGAAAGTGAAGAAGGATAAAGCCTATTTGGAATTGGAGGCAAAGTATGAAGCTCTCTTGAAGAAATAGCAAGGAAAGTCTTACATAGCTGAAGGTAAGAGTTGGGATTACACTGATGAAGAAGATGAGAATGAGGAGTTTGGAAACTATGAATTTATGGCTCTTGAGCAAGGAGAATCATCCTCATCAAAATTAGAGGTACCAACTCTAACTACCATTGATTTAAATACAAGCCAATATAATGAAAATATTGAAAAGATGAGTGTAGAGATATTTTATATCCACACAAGCATGGTGGCAGCTACTGAGGAAGTGAGTGGGCTGTCAAAGATAAATGAGAAGCTTGATATTGAGAAGCAAGATTTGGAACTATAGCTTGTTGAGCTTTAAACTATCAAGCAAGAAAATGAATATTTGAAGAACAAGCTAAAGTATGCAAGTGAAATAGAAGTTGTGTTGAGGGAAAAGTTGGAGAAGAATGAGGTGAAACTGAAGTCTTTCATAAATGCATCTCAGTTGGTTGGACAGTACCATGAAAAAAATAAATCATGTGCTAACATAGTTATTGGTTAGACTATGATGCCTTGAACAGTAATAAGAAAAATGAAGGTGACAAAGGTAAAACAATTGTAAATCAAGATGTCCCGGTTGCTGAGAAAAGTTGATGCACCTTTGTTCAACGCGTGTGAAGTCAATTTCAGTGAAGTTTAGTTGGTCATTAAGTAAGAGCTTGCAGATGAAGGCAATGAGAAGAATTGCACAGAAACAAATCCAACTCCTAAAACTGAAAAGAAGCCCATGGTAGATCAAGTTTCTAAGAAGCCAATCAAGGAAATCAAGACTGAGAATACATGAAAGAAGAAGAAGAACATGAATGGGAAAATTGGAGTGAACAATAGCAACAATTTGCATTTATTACAGATGCTCCCAGAAAATAATGTCAGAAGTGTGTCTCTACGAGTCATCTAACTCACCTTTGTAAAAAGGCTGTTAGTGAGCCAAAAGTGGGAGCATGTAAATACAATGAAGCAAAGGCTGAAGATCCATATTCCTTCTGTGATAAATTTGATTGCATTTCTTGCAATATGAAAGTGATGACAAGTTGTCATAAGCTGAGAGTAGATCTCAAAGAAGTTAAAATTAGATCTACGGTTAAAAAGGAAAATACACATCAGTTATTGAATAATGTTCTTTCTGAATCATCATATACAACTTTTGCAAATTTTGTTAACAAGAAGAAAGTAACCAACACTATTTGGGTAGCTAAACACACTTAATCCTCATTGTGTGCATGGCAAAGTAAAGAAGGTCATATGGATCATAGACAGTGGATGCTCCAGGCATATGACATGTAATAAAGCCCTACTATCACAATTTGAGAAGATGGCTGGCCTATTGGTGATTTTTGAAGACAAAAACAAAGGATTCACAATGGGATATGACAAGTTAGTTTATGGAAATATTGTTATTGAAGATGTAGCACTGGTAGCTGGTCTTGAGGTGAATCTCATGAGTGTCAGTCAATTCACAGATAGAGGATTCAAGGTTTCATTTGACAAAGGAGAATGCTCAATAATCAGCAAAAAGGCTGGTGAAGTTGCTTTGAAAGGAGCAAGAAAATGAAGCTTGTTTATTACAGATTCATACTCAGCAAATAAGGATGAAATATATTGCTTCTACACCAAGGCATCTATTCAGCAAAGCAAGTTGTGGCGCAAAAAGCTCTCTCACCTGAATTACAAAGCAATCAATACCTTGGTGAAAAAGGAGTTAGTGAGGGACATGCCAAATCTGGAGTTTGCTCAAAATAAAGTTTGGGAGGCTTGTCAAAAAGGCAAAATGAAGAAGTCTAGTCACAAGAACAAAAATGTAAATTATATAAGTGCACCTCTGCAACTTATTCACATGGACCTGTTTGGACCAATTAATGTCTTATCAATTTCAAGAGAGAAATATGCACTTGTGATGGTGAATGACTACTCAAGGTACACATGGGTAGAGTTTATGCATTCTAAGGATGAAACTTGTTATTCCCTAACAATACAACAAGAATTACAGAAGATGGGGTTGAATGTAATTCTGGCTTCTTTTTGAGATTTTTGAATAATGGTTCTAACACAATTTATATCTAACTGTTTGATTTGCAAAGTACGGAATACAGAGTTAAGTAATTCAAACATAAAGTAATAAAAACTAAGGTCTTTAAAACAATCTGGTGGATTTGAATGTATCCACCATATATATATATATATATATATATATATATATATATCAAGAGAACCCTGTGAAGCTTGAATAACTCACAGCCGCTTTACAAGTGAACAAACAAACTACAGAGAAATTCAACATAATACAACTTATAAATGTTTCTTTGCTAAAAATGTGTTTGCTTCGTTGGTTTGTTCTACTAGCTACACTTGGTTTATATATCACCAAGTTTACATGATAATAAGATAAGATAATAATACAAAACCTATCAAGTCTAATTTCATGCTACTTCACTACTCTATTCCAGAATCTTTGAATATCTTCATAATAACATAGAAATGGTCATGCTTCTTTGTTCTCATTTTCCTGCTAAACAGGCTGCCACATTCCTTTTGCAAACACTCGACGCATGTGACCGTGTTGTCACTGTCAACAGATATTTGAATTGATCATACGTTGGGTACATGCTTGTTATCCGTCGGGTAGCCTTGTTGATAATCCGTCGGGTAGCTTTGTTGATCATCCGTCGGGTAGCCATTTATCACTTGACTCCATTTCATTTGTGCATAATTACAAGATATCTTATATTTACATTTAATCAACCTATTATGCACATCTACTAGTAGTCTACATGATCCATAAGCTACTGCAGAATCTTATACAAAGTTGTTTGCAGAAATGTGCTACATGACTTATTATTACATAAGCTACTCACCCAATAGATATCAATTAGTCATCCGTCGGGACTATATTGAATTATCCGTCGAGACTATAATAGATCATCCATCGGGTGCTATAAAATTCACTAAGTTGAATCTACTAAGGTATTTTGTTTAGCTTATCATCAAGTACACAACATATTCCTAACAATTTCCCCCAATTTATGTCTACCGGAATTGAAGCCATAAATTAAGAGAAACTTGATGATAACAAAACATCCTAAAGATACAGATTGAAAGAAAAAAAATAGAAGATAAAACTGTTAAGTGCTACAAGTTGCTGAAAATTGAATAATGCAAAGTACACAAAGAAATTGCTCATAATTGTTATCAAGATGCTCCTCTAGTCTAAGCAGATAGATCTATTTCCTTGATTGTCTGGATTTCTTCCCAAGCATTCTGTTGTTTTCTTCAATTTGATTCTGAAGTTGTCTGTGGAATTCAAGTTCATCAGCTTCTGAGAGATTTAGCATTTCCTGCATTTCTAAAAGAGTCTCATTGCTAGAGATATTCAATTGGTCCTCCAATCTGAAAAATCTTCCAACACCTTTGTCATCCATGAATTCCATCAGCCAATAGGGCCTTGGATGCACTCTTTTTCCTGTAAAGGGGATAGTTAGAGTTTTTGGAAGTGCATCTTTGGCTCTAATACTCCTTAGTTCCTCAATCCTCTTTAGAACTATTCTTCTTGCAGTCACATTGTATCCAAAGTTCTTTTTGAAGGATGAGTAGAATTTAATCATAATAGTTTGGCTTTCTTGGAGAATCCTGTGAAGAGGCCATGTTATCTCTTTCCCTCCCTTGTATTTTAATACCAGTCTTTCAGGAAGGTGACTGTAAGCATCAATTCCTCTTACTTTTTCCAGTTCATCCAAGTAGAAATTCAAATCTGAGAATTCCTTGATATCACAAATGTACATGAGATCTCTCTTGTTGACTGTGGGTTGGGATTTGGTTAGAGATTTGGATCTGAGAGATACAGACCTCACTTTCTTGTTAGCTCTAGTCTTTGTTTTCTTTGTCTTGAAGATGGGTAAATTTAGCTCAGGAATTGGTAAACTATCCCAGCCCACTGGCTCATCCTTAGGAACAATTGGTTCACCATGAATATTTCTTGTTGAATCAACTACCTTGAATTCTTCAAATACCACCGAGGGTTTTGATGTCTGAGTTGTAGTTGTAGGCTTTTTGGGAAATTGTTCTTCCAATTCCTCATCATTAAAGTTCACTTTCTTCTTGGAATGGAGTTTGTATCTAAATCTTCTTTTCTGCTGTGGTTCTTCTTGCATTTTCAGATCCTTAGGTTCAGTAATTACAGTTGGTTGTACAGGAAGTTCTGTAGTCGTTTTTACAGCTTGAAGCTTGGCCAAGATAACAACTTGTTCTTTCTTTTGCTTTTGCTTCTTAGCATCCAAAGCAGCTTGCTTCTTTTCTAGCTTGATTCTTTCTTTCTCTTCCTTCTTAGCTTCCACAAATAATGGGTGTCCAACCACCATACAAATCTCCTTACCATTTCTGTAAATTTTAGCAATTCTCCTTTTCAATGCTGAATCAGTCGGATCCTTGTAGAATGTAATAGACCTAGCCAGCAGCTTCTTCTCATCTGGCCTAGGTGTTTCAAACACTGTATCCACATGATTCTTGTGTGAAAACTTAGAGTAGTTCCTCTTGGCCTTATGATGAGATCTTTCTTTGGAGATTTGATGCAGGAAGTTTGACCTCTTTCCAGATAGTTCATACTTATGTCATTCACAGAAATTTTCATGACTTTAGAGTGATGATTGAAGACTTTGTCTAGCTTCTGAATTGGCCCAAACTTTTGTTGGATATCTGCATCTATCTTTCTCCGTTTTTCTTTTATTTCCTTCTCTAAAGTTGTAATATCAAGGATCTTGGGATTTGATTTTGACTCAAGCTTTTCAGCTGCTAGTTGAATTAGATCAATGCTATCCAACTCTGGTGGCTTTGTGAAAGCAATTGTTGGCACAATCACTTTGCTGACTTGTATGTTTGGAACTTTTAGCTCCCCCTCAATTCTTGACCCCCTTGACTGAATGAAACAATTGGGCTTGCTTTCTCCCCCTTAGAAGAGGTTTCATTCTCCCCCTTTTTGTTATCAGCAAGTGATAAGTGGATTTTATATCCACTTGGAACGCTTTATTACAAGCTTAAATTGGTGTTTTGGACTCAAGTTGTTGGTATTTTGATGTGTTTTGTGTTATTGCATTTCAGGTATCAGTTAAATGAAGAAAAGAGCTTTTAAAGGAAATATGATGAAAAATGATCAGAATTGGAAGCCAAGGCCATTGTCAAGTTGTAGAGAATCTCAATAGCTTCGCGTGGGCAGTTGAATCGCCTAATTCTGACGAGTAGAACTCAAGTTATAGTCAAAACAAGATTCATCAGAATATTTTTCCAGTCAGTAGCTGAGCGCCCGCTCAGCAGAGCTGAGCGCCCGCTCAGGAGAGCTGAGCGGCCGCTCAGGGCGCGGCTGGTCGCTGATTTCGCTGAAAAAGCCTTTTTTGAGTAGAATTTGACGATTTTAAGGGTCCAGGTCCACTAGGGGCGTATATATACTTAAAAAAAAAGGGTTTTCATCATCCGGGAAGATTGGGATACCAAGGAGAAGACCTAGAAGCACAGAACAACTCCGAAAAAGAAGATCTTGTTTTCAACTTGTGATTCTTTGAATTAGTTGTAACTTTGGATGCTCGTTTTCGTTCTTGTTGAACCTAGATCTCGTTTATTCGTACTTTGATTATTATTTAGTTTATTAAGACCTTGTTTATACCATGCTTTCATTGGAACCCATGGTGATGATGAGTTCGATTATGGGCTAATCGTTGTCATGGGATTCTAGCGGATTTACTTATGGATTTTAATAGTTAATTATTTCGATATCTTGGTGTGTGGTGATTGATTGATATCCTAGTATTGGTTGTGCTTATTCGTCTTATGTGCGTAGCTAACATATAAGATAGCGTGTTAATCTCTATTGAAGCGACAGTGAATATAGAGGTTTAGAACTTGCCATGCTAGCATAGGTTCTTGTATGTGTATACATGATTTGTAGGTAACTCTAACCGTTTTACTTGCCCTATGTAATCAAGATAGATAACTTGTGCTTAAACCGTTATGTTGTCAAATTCTATAGACATATAGGGTCTCAATATAATTGGTGCCTATTCAGCTTCTATCTCTTTTGTGGATGTCTGGTAGAATGGTAATCGTGCAATGAAAGTTGGCGTTTATCAGTTTCGTGTTATCTGATTAGTGTCCTCACCATCACATGCTAAGGTTAAGAACGAGAAGGCTATTGAACGAATTATTTAATGAAGTTAGGATCTCATGTTTATCATATATATTAATTTAACCTCAATTCTCTTAGTTAATGTTATTTAGTATAATCTCTTAGTTTAATAAAAACCCCATTTATTATTTGTCTTAGCATTGAGTGATAACCATACATTGTTGCATAGGTGCATAAATTGAACTTAACCTAAACCAGTCTCTGTGGGAACGAATCTGATTTATATCTTATACTACTTGCGAACGCGTATACTTGCGTGAATATTAGCGCGTGTTTTCGCCCTAACAAGTTTTTGGCGCCGCTGCCGGGGACTCGGTGTTAATTTTTAGTTTATGTGCTTGTCATCAGTGGTCGTTAAAGTTCAGTGACTCGGATTCTTTTACTTTCACGGTTTACTTGTTTGTGTTTCAGGTACTCATTACAATGGGAGATCTAGCAGCACGAACGAAAGCCTTGATGGATTTTTCTCAACCCAAGATCAATGATATTCAATCTAGCATTGTCCGGCCAGCTATCACAGCTAATACCTTTGAGATCAAGCCTGGCATAATTCAATGGGTACAGACTTCAGTCCAGTTTGGGGGTTCTCCAACGGAAGATCCCAATACACACATTAGGGATTTCATTGAAATATGCGACACCTTCAAGTTTAACGGTGTTTCTGAAGATGCTGTGAAGCTGAGACTGTTCCCATTCTCTCTGAAGGACAAGGCTAAGAGCTGGTTACACTCTCTACCAGCTGGTTCGATTACTACTTGGGAAGATCTTGCTCAGAAGTTTCTTACTAAATTCTTCCCTAAGGCGAAGACAGCTGCACTCAGGAATGCTATTACTCAATTTGCGCAGCAAACGGGAGAATCGCTAAGTGAAGCTTGGGAGCGCTACAAGGAGATGCTTAGGAAGTGTCCTCATCATGGAATTCCTGATTGGATGATCATCACTTGTTTTTACAATGGGTTGGGAGCACAGTCCAGACCCATGCTCGATGCAGCATCAGGCGGAGCATTATGGGCAAAGAGCTATAAGGAAGCTTATGATCTAATTGAACTGATGGCTACTAATGAATATCAGTATCCAACCCAGAGATATCCACAGGGCAAGGTAGCAGGAGTTCTTGAAGTGGATACAGCTACGGCTATCACTGCTCAACTAAAGGCGTTGTCTATGAAGATCGATTCTCTGGCTAACTATGGTGTTAAGCAGATAATTAGTGTTTGTGAGCTGTGTGCAGGTCCGCATGCGACAGAACAATGCGCTATATCTAGCGACTCAGCTCAGTTTGTGAGCAACTTTCAGAGATCGCAGCAACCAGTTCCAGACACTTATCATCCTGACAACTGGAATCATCCTAACTTCAGCTGGAGCAACAATCAGAATGTGATACAACAGCCATTCCAGCAGTTTGGAAATAAGCTATTTAACCCTCCTGGTTTTCAGCAACAATTTACACCAAGACAACAACTCCAACTTCAACAACAAACTCATGATGCAGGTCTATCTTCGAATGAAAAATCTGAATTGGAGGAGTTGAGACTTATGTGCAAAAACCAGGCTCTTATATGCCAAAGCCAGGCTGTTTCTATCCAGAATCTGGAGAACCAAATAGGGCAAATTGCTAATGCCTTATTGAATCGACCACCAGGAACACTTTCTAGTGATATAGAAGCCAATCCAGGAAAGAAGAAAGTTGAAGAACATGTGAACGCCATCACCTTAAGGTCTGGAAAGGTCGCAAGCCCCCAAGTTCAGCAAGACGAAGAGCCAGAAAAATCTCAAGATTCAGAAAATGCAGTTGTGGCTGAAGAAGATGTGCAGAAGGAAGTAGAGGTGGAACCAAGGAAGACTACTGTGGAACACACTCCTCCTGAAGGTAATACAGGGGAGAAACAGATTTATCCTCCACCTCCTTTTCCTAAAAGGCTGCAGAAGAAAAAGCTGGATAAGCAGTTTGAGAAGTTTCTGGAGGTGTTCAAGAAACTTCATATCAACATACCTTTCGCTGAAGCTCTTGAACAGATGCCTAGCTATGCGAGGTTTATGAAAGGTATTCTCTCTCGGAAAGTGAAGCTCGATGACTTAGAGACCGTTGCTCTAACGGAGGAATGCAGTGTTGTGCTGCAACAGAAGTTGCCTCCGAAGCTTAAAGATCCTGGAAGCTTCACTATTCCTTGCACCATCGAAAACTTGTCGTTTGACAAGTGTTTATGTGATTTAGGAGCTAGCATCAATCTGATGCCCTTATCTATCTTCAAGAAGCTTGGTCTGCCTGAGCCGAAACCAACATACATGTCATTGCAACTAGCTGACCGTTCCATCGCTTATCCACGAGGTATAGTGGAGGATGTCTTGGTCAAGGTGGATAAACTCTTCTTCCCTGCTGACTTTGTAATTCTTGATTTCGAGGAAGATAAGAAGATTCCCATTATCTTGGGAAGACCATTCTTGGCTACAGGCCGAACTATGATCGATGTGCAAAAAGGAGAGCTTTCGATGAAGGTTTATGATCAAAAGGTCACTTTTAATGTGTTCGAGGCAATAAAGTTACCCACAGAAAAAGAAGAGTGCTTTAAAATAGAGCGGGTCGACTTAGTTTTTGAAGATGAAGGAGGAGTAGAGCAACTGCAGGTTTTGAATGCACCTCCGTGGGAGAAGAAGTTGGATATGCCATTCGATTCTCTTGGGTTAACAGAGCTGAAAATATCTCAGGAGCGTTTTGAACCATTTACTCAAGAAGCTCCCATACTTGAGCTCAACCGACAGCCAGATCACTTGAGTTATTCATTCTTAGGTGCACCCCCTGACAAGGGGTTGGGATATATCTTTGATGATGTAGAGGGTAGCCGAACGGATCCTCCAGTGCCTATAGAGGGTTCTTCTCATGTGCAGCAGGTAGTTGATAGGACTGGTGTTAGTGATGAGCAGTACAGGCGAGTAATTAGGCGTATGGAGGCCATGCACGACATTCACCGTCATTTTGCTGAAGATTTGACACATGCTTTCGGTACTATTTTCCGAGACACTAGTGGCGAGGTTGATTAGCCACCTGATCCTCCACCCGACGAGGGTGAATCTCCCGCTAATTAGGTATGCCTGAAATTCTTATTATTGCCTTCAATGAGGACATTGAAAATTTTAAGTTTGGGGGTGATAATGTAAGGATTAGTAGTGTGTTTCCATATAGATTCATATAGATTTATGTTGCATGTTTAGTTGTAGTTCATTCATATTTTTGCATGATTGTTCATTTAGGACATATTTGTTTGTTTTTATGTAATTTCATATAGTTGCATTTGCATGCATATTTAGCATGATCCCTTAAGATGAACTATGATATTGGATAAGTTGATGTTGATTTGAGTGTGGTGATGAGGAATAGAGGGATGTTTAAGTCTTAATGAATTGATTTGCATGCCAGAAATAAATATTTTCACAAAGTCTTATAGGGTTGCTTTTGATCTAGATCATGATCATACTTGTTTGTTGTTGAGATTTAATCACTTGGTTATATTTAGAATTTGTGATATTCTCGTAATGATGTAAAAATACTGATTTTTTTTATCTGGAGAAAAACTTGGATTTCATTGCTAGTTGTTGTAAGGCTAGGCGTCAAATGGCTAGTAGCCGGCTCATATTTTTATGAGTAGTCTAGGGTTGAATGAGATGGAGCGAAACGCACTCATTCAGAAATTGTTGAAAAAAAAGGGAAAAAAAAGAAAAAAAGAGAAAAAAAATAAAGAAAAAAAGTATGTGTTTATGCACAATTGATCAAGAGTGAGCTCTTTAATACTCGAGTTATTAAGTTCTAGGGGACTTTGTGCCTAGTGACCTAAGGCTTTTATAGTCTGGGATCCGCTAACCTAACGCTCGCTACATGGGTATTATTGTATAAGTCTTTTGGGACCTCATTCATTGCACGATCAAATAAGCATTTTTGCTATGTGTTCAATAATAGTGTGAATCCTTGTATAACTCTAGTAGAAAGGAGGTGTTGTGAGTCATAATGCGTTTATTGTCTATTCTGTTTATAAACTTTTGATTGTTTCGATGATAGATAAGTTATGGTTATTGATCTAGTATCGAGAGTATATCTGTTAAGCATCCACACACGCACGTTTCTGGTTTGTGAGTTGGTTTGTGGGATTTATTCGAACTCTGTTTCAAGTTATTGCATTCTTAGAGGCATTGGTTTATTCATTTGGTTATGGTTATTATGAGGGGATCGATTGCATTATCATTTAGTTACATTCACATAGTTGCATTCATGCATTAAGTTTGTTTTGTAGTTTTGAGTCTGTTTATGCTTGAGGACAAGCATCGATTCAAGTTTGGGGGTGTGATAAGTGGATTTTATATCCACTTGGAACGCTTTATTACAAGCTTAAATTGGTGTTTTGGACTCAAGTTGTTGGTATTTTGATGTGTTTTTGTGTTATTACATTTCAGGTATCAGTTAAATGAAGAAAAGAGCTTTTAAAGGAAATATAATGAAAAGTGATCAGAATTGGAAGCCAAGGCCATTGTCAAGTTTTAGAGAATCTCAATAGCTTCGCGTGGGCAGTTGAATCGCCTAATTCTGACGAGTAGAACTCAAGTTATGGTCAAAACAAGATTCATCAGAATATTTTTCCAGTCAGTAGCTGAGCGCCCGCTCAGAGAGCTGAGCGCCCGCTCAGCAGAGCTGAGCGGCCGCTCAGGGCGCGGCTGGTCGCTGATTTCGCTGAAAAAGCTTTTTTTGAGTAGAATTTGACGATTTTAAGGGTCCAGGTCCACTAGGGGCGTATATATACTTAAAAAAAAAAGGGTTTTCATCATCCGGGAAGATTGGGATACCAAGGAGAAGACCTAGAAGCACAGAACAACTCCGAAAAAGAAGATCTTGTTTTCAACTTGTGATTCTTTGAATTAGTTGTAACTTTGGATGCTCGTTTTCGTTCTTGTTGAACCTAGATCTCGTTTATTCGTACTTTGATTATTATTTAGTTTATTAAGACCTTGTTTATACCATGCTTTCATTGGAACCCATGGTGATGATGAGTTCGATTATGGGCTAATCGTTGTCATGGGATTCTAGCGGATTTACTTATGGATTTTAATAGTTAATTGTTTCGATATCTTGGTGTGTGGTGATTGATTGATATCCTAGTATTGGTTGTGCTTATTCGTCTTATGTGCGTAGCTAACATATAAGATAGCGTGTTAATCTCTATTGAAGCGACAGTGAATATAGAGGTTTAGAACTTGCCATGCTAGCATAGGTTCTTGTATGTGTATACATGATTCGTAGGTAACTCTAACCGTTTTACTTGCCCTATGTAATCAAGATAGATAACTTGTGCTTAAACCGTTATGTTGTCAAATTCTATAGACATATAGGGTCTCAATATAATTGGTGCCTATTCAGCTTCTATCTCTTTTGTGAATGTCTGGTAGAATGGTAATCGTGCAACGAAAGTTGGCGTTTATCAGTTTCGTGTTATCTGATTAGTGTCCTCACCATCACATGCTAAGGTTAAGAACGAGAAGGCTATTGAACGAAGTATTTAATGAAGTTAGGATCCCATGTTTATCATATATATTAATTTAACCTCAATTCTCTTAGTTAATGTTATTTAATATAATCTCTTAGTTTAATAAAAACCCAATTTGTTATTTGTCTTAGCATTGAGTGATAACAATACATTGTTGCATAGGTGCATAAATTGAACTTAACCTAAACCAGTCTCTGTGGGAACGAATCTGATTTATATCTTATACTACTTGCGAACGCGTATACTTGCGTGAATATTAGCGCGTGTTTTTGCCCTAACAGCAAGTTGAGTATAAGAAGGGGTTTGTGCTACCACTAGTCTTTGAAGCGAGTATGTTTATTGTGCCTGATGTAGATGTATAGTTGTTAGAGAGGCTTCCATTGTTGTCATTCTTTTCTCCAAGGAATCCACCTTGGTGGCAAGATCAGTGTTCTTCCTTAATTGTCTTTTGATATCAAGCATTGTAGCTCCTGGAAGTTTTGCATCTAATCTATCAGCTATATCCTTCTTCACTTGAGTGATCCCTGTTTGAATAGAAGTGATAGCCTGATTGTGTTGGAAGCCTTGGATTTGCTGTAGTTGGAGAGAAGCAAGATGTGCTTGCAGAAGCTTCTTGGTGCTAGCATTTTTGGATGATTGAAGAGCAGACTGTGTTTGACTGATAAGTTTAATGAGTGTGGTTTTGAAATGATGTTCATCACATTTCTTGGAGAAAGCCCATGATGGGATGCCTGATTTGGAACTAGGGCCTACTTATCCCCCTATGTCCAATGGCTCTTCTTCACTTTCTTCATCTTCACAACCAAAAAATCTTCTGAACCACCAGTCTTATAGTCAATATCACCAGATGTAGAGGGCAGAGCTGTGATTTCATCCTTTGCTCTTTGCATAGACTGTATGGTGTGCACCAAGTTTAGCATTCTTTCTGCATTGTCATTTCCTCTGTCCAGCTAGAAGTTGATATGCTGGAACAGGGTGAGTAAATGTCTCAGCATCCAAGGAGGTAGAATCTATAACAGCTTGACTTTGCTGAGATAGTCCCTCCCTGACTGCATCCTGGACATTCATTAACTCACTTGCAAAGACATTCACCCTTATTTCTCCTGTACCTGTATTTCTCTCATTATCTCTCTTTTCTTGCATCAAGGTCTCACCTTGGCTTCCCACCCTAACACCCTCACCTTCACCATCTAAGGTGGGACTCCTCTCACTCACTTTTTCCAGTCCTGAAGAAATGGACTGCATTAGATCACTCTTTTCCTCTCCTTTTTCCTGGGAGCAACCCAGACTCTCACTCAAATCACTACCTTCCCTCAGTCCTAAGAGTGATTGCACTACTACTAAGTCCTATGCACTTATAAGAATTAATGAAATTTGAAGCTGTGCAGAGACACCCGACGGATGAGGAATATCCATCGGGTTAGCAGTTTGACTATCCGACGGATGACTGCTGTTAAGCTTATCCATCGGGATACAATCACTACTCGACGGATGATAAATATCCATCGGGATAGAAGAAATAATTGAGTTTGGAGTGGAGACTATTGTAGACTCTGTGCAGATTGATGAGAATTTTGGCACAGATGTCTCAACAGTCTCAGAAGGAAATGGCAAGTGAGCCAACAAATCATCTAGAAGATGATATTCACTTGCATGGATTTTTGGCTTCTCCAAGAGAGTTAAACATGGAGAATTTGGAAGTGATATGTTTATCATGTCGACATCCAATGAATGTGTGGGAGAATTTGGTGTATCAGGTGCTTCAATTATGAGAGATTTTGGCTGTGACTCCACATTTATTGGAGCCACATCAACCTGACTTTGAGATAGTACAGTGACTGGGTCTTTAGCACCAGTTTGCACAGTGTGTGATCCCTGTGCATCCCCAAGGGTTTTTGGTTTCTTCTTTCTGGTATAAGTTTGGGGTGAGCTTGTGTCCCTTACCCTCTTGTCATGTGCTCTTGGCTGAGAGCTTTGTTCAATAGTCACATCCTTTTGGGAAGATGCAACTAGTAATGAGCTTATATCCTTATTAAGCACTGTAGTTTGTTGAGAAACTGCAGTGTGGCTAGGTTGGGAAACACTCACCTCTCCAACCTTATCCTTATGGCTTCTTTGACTTTCACCATGTCCCTCACCTTTCTTGCCCACCTTCACACTCCCCTCTTTAGGTTTGGTGGATTTTACAGCTGATTTCTTTTGAAAGAAATCAGAGAGGGCTTTCTTAGCTTTGGATTTAGGAACTTTTGTTGGTTTGGTAGCTTGGGTAGGCAACTGTTGGGTCATTGACACAGTTATCATAGCTACACTAGAAAGCAAAGAAATTTGTGAGGTTGGAAGAGTGGAGACAGAAGAAATTACCTCACTTACCTGAGGTCCCTCCATTACTGGAAAATAGTATAAGGGAACCTCCTTGTGATGGTTTGCTCTGTTTAAATCTACAATGATCCTTCTTTCTTGAACCCAATAATTTAACTTGTTGGTTGGGTTCTCAATCACAATTTCTTCAATAAGATGGTTAGCAAGCATCATAAAGAATCTAGCATAATAGACACTTTTACCTCTCTTATTGATCTCTTCTAACTTAAAGCCTAACTCAAACAAAACCAAATCACTGAAATTAAAGTACTTATCAGTAACTAGCATGTAAAGCATGTTAAGCATAAAAATGTTTATAGAGTCAAAGTTACTAATTTTACCAGAAAACACCTTAGTTACTACATCACACAAATAACTCCATTCTTTTCTAAGACCCAACCTCCTAATTTCACTTAATTTAGAAGTAGTGAGTGCATAGCCCATGTAATTAAGCATATTAACAATATCAGTGTCTGTGTGTGGAGCAGTTACAGTATTATCAGGAATCTTGAAGCATGCTTTAACAATATCACTATTTATGCAAAACTGCTTACCTTACAGAGTGAATATGATGGTCTTATCTGTCGAGTTGTACATTGCAGTTGTCTATATCTCTTCAACAACCTCACAGTAAATGGTGGGTGATTCCAGCATGGCATAGTTGAGTTTGCAGTTCTTCACAAAATCCATCATTTTGTGATAGTCACCAGACTGTTGAATCTCCTTGTTCACCAAAGCTGAGAAGTTGTTTTTCTCATAGATATAACCGGTTTGAGATATGATTTTCACTACAGGTGCCATTGTTAGAGATTTGGAATTTGCAGAGAGAGAGTTTGCTTTTGAGAAGAAAGAAATTAGAGCAATTGAATCTTGAGAATGATAAAAGAAATGAATAAAAGTGAATTTGCTTTTATACTATCTCTGGAAATAACTGTCAAAAATAATAAAGTAAAATAAAGTAGCCAATAAAAATTGCCCAAAATAGGTGTTTAAAAATAATTAAACTGTAAAGATTCCGTCACTTATCCGTCGTGTCATGCTTACAAGCTGTAAGTATACTCGATGGATAATGTTCAGGGAATTAACGGCTAGGATTGAGATAATTCGACGGATGAGGATAAATCAGTTATCCGTCAAGTTATAAAATATTCCAGAAAAATAATTGATTTTACTACCAAATTGTAGTCCGACGGATGATCAAACTCGATGGATAATGGTCATCCGTCGGGATGTAAATTTTGACTTAGCCAAAATTTTATCCAAAACAGAAAATTCAATTAAATTTTTGGCTGCATTACCACTTGCAAAAATATCTGAAATAATTCAAGAGAAATTAAGCATACCTAATTCACTTACCAACCTTGAAAAGGTGGATTCATCAAGTGGTTTGGTAAATATATCTGCAAGCTGCTTTTCACTTGGAACAAAATGCAGTTCCACAGTACCATAGATCACATGTTCTCTTATGAAGTGGTACTTGATGTCTATGTGCTTTGTTCTTTAATACTGTACTGGATTTTCAGTGATGGCAATTGCACTTGTGTTATCACAGAAAATAGGAATCCTATCCACTTGTAGACCATAGTCCAACAATTGGTTTTTCATCCACAAAATTTGTGCACAACAACTACCAGCAGTAATATATTCAACTTCAGTTGTAGAAGTAGAAACTGAATTTTGCTTTTTACTGAACCAGGACACAAGCTTGTTTCCTAGAAATTGACAGGTTCCTGTTGTACTTTTTCTGTCTATTTTACAATTTGCATAGTCTGCATCTGAGTAACCAGTTAGATCAAAACCGGAATCTCTAGGGTACCAAATGCCAAGTTTTGGTGTTCCCTTGAGATATCTGAAAATTCTCTTAATAGCTACTAAATGAGATTCTCTAGGATCAGGCTAAAATCTAGCACAAAGACAAGTAGCAAACATTATATCTGGCCTACTAGTTGTTAAGTACAGAAGTAAGCCAACCATACCCCTATAACTTGAAATATCCACAGACTTTTCAGTAGTGTTTAATTCAAGTTTAGTTGCAGTGGTCATGAGAGTTTTTGCAGATGTGTAATCCATTAGATCAAACTTCTTTAAAAGATCATGAATGTATTTAGTTTTACTAATGAATATTCCATCACTAACTTGCTTAACTTGTAAGCCAAGAAAGTAAGTTAGTTCTCCCATCATGCTCATTTCATACTTACTTTGCATTAATTTGGCAAACTTCTTGCAAAGTTTTTCATCTGTAGAGCCAAATATAATATCATCTACATAAATTTTAACAAGTATACTAGAGCCATTAACATTTCTAAAGAATAAAGTTTTAACAACAGTACCTCATGTGAAGTGATTTTCCAAAAAAAACTTTAAATAAAGTGCCATACCAGGCTCTAGGTGCTTGCTTCAGTCCATAAAGTGCTTTCAAAAGATATTAGACATGATTTGGGAAATTTGGATCTTCAAAACCAGGAGGCTGACTGACATAGACTTCGTCCTCCAAATCTCCATTTAGAAAAGCACACTTGACATCCATTTGATAGACCTTGAAATTGGCATGGGCTGCATAGGCTAAGAAAATTCTGATGGCTTCAAGTCTTGCAACAAGAGCAAAAGTTTTATCGAAATCTATTCCTTCTTATTGACAATAGCCCTTAGTAACCAATCTAGCTTTGTTCCTGACCACTATGCCATTTTCATCCATCTTGTTTCTGAATACCCATTTGGTGTCAATTGGATTCTTTCCTTTAGGTTTGGGTACCAGTTTCCATACCTTATTCCCTTTAAATTGGTTTAGCTCCTCCTGCATAGCTAAAATCCAATCAGGATCCAACAAAGCTTCTTCTACCTTCTTTGGTTCTTCCTTAGATAGGAAGCTGCTATATAGACATTCTTCTTGAGTTGCTCTCCTTGTTTGAGCTCTAGAAGATACATCACCAATGATGAGCTCAAAGGGGTGATATTTTGTCCATTTTCGTTGTTGAGGTAGATTAGCTCTAGATGAAGAGGCCTCATTATTGTCTTGATGTGTAACTGAGTTTTGATTATGAGAAACTCCCCCTGAGTTTATGGATTTTTGATTTGAGAAAGGGGTATTTTATGTAAGTGATCTATTCTGACTTTCAGCTTCTTTTGATGACCCGGCGGATGGTGCATTTTGAGTTCCGACGGATGAAGCTGATTGTCTCCCGACGGATAAAGCAAATTGTCTCCCGGCGGATGAAGCATTTTACAAGTCGAAAGTTGTTGAATTTTGTGCTTCATTGGTAGTAGATTTTTATGCATTATCCTTTGATACTGTTCCTTGATCACTTTCATCATCAATGTCATCACTAATCATCTCCACATTATCAAATTTGAGGCTCTCATGGTAATCTTCATCTTGCAGTCCTTCAATTTTCTTATCATCAAACACAACATGTATTGATTCCATAACAATGTTGGTTCTTAGATTGTAAACTCTATATGCTTTACCAACAGCATATCCAACAAAAATTCCTTCATCTGCTTTAGCATCAAACTTTCCATTTTGATCGGTCTGATTTCTCAAGATAAAACATTTACAGCCAAAGACATGAAGAAAATTTAGAGTTGGCTTCTTGTTCTTGAACAATTGGTAGGGTGTCATACACTTTGCTTGATTAACCAAAGAAATATTTTGAGTGTAGCATGCAGTATTTACAGCTTCAGCCCAGAAGTATATTGGTAACTTTGATTCTTCAAGCATTGTCCTTGCAGCTTCAATAAGTGATCTGTTCTTTCTTTCCACTACTCCTTTTTTTATGGAGTTCTTGTTGCTGAAAACTAATGCATAATCCCATTTTCTTCACAAAATACTCTCATAACAGAATTCTTGAACTCAGTTCCATTATCACTCCTGATTCTTCTAACTTTGAAATCAGGATGATTGTTGACTTGCCTTATGTGATTGATGATAATTTCACTAGCCTCATCATTAGACTTTAGGAAATATGTCCAAGAGAACTTTGAGAAATCATCTACAATTACTAGGAAAAATCTTTTCCTTGAGATGGAAAACACATTGACTAGTACAAACAAATCCATGCGTAGCAATTGCAGAGGTTCTTCAATTATTGAATCAAGCTTCTTCCTGAATAATGTTTTAATCTGCTTTCCTTTCTGGCAGGCATCACACAGTCCATCATTAGAAAACTCCACTTGAGGAATACCTCTAACCAGTTCTTTCTTGAAAAGCTCATTCATGGTCTTGAAGTTTAGATTGGATAGCTTTTTGTGACACATCCAACTTTCATCTTGACTTGCTTACTGAGAAGAAAAGTAACAGATTATGCATTTGATGAGTTGAAGTCAGCTCGATACACATTTCCTTTTCTCACTCCAGTGAGAACCACTTTGTTGCTCCTTTTATTTGTCACAACACAGGCTTCTGAATTGAAGTTTACTGAATTGCCTTTATCATAAAGCTGGATGATACTCAACAAATTGTGCTTGAGACCATCCACTAAGGCAACCTCCTCGATGATGACATTGTCTTTAGAAATTAAGCTATATCCCACAATATAACCCTTGTTGTCATCTCCAAAATTAATACTTGGGCCAGATCTCTCCTTGAACTCTGTGAGCAGGGTAGAATCTCCAGTCATGTGCCTTAAACAACCACTATCCAGATACCAAAGATTCTTTATGTTTCCCTGCACACATCAAAACCAAATCAAGTTGATTTTGGTAACCAGGTTTCCTTGGGTCCTGCCTTGTTATCTTTCTTCTTTTGTTTCTTAGGTTTGATCTCATTTGACTTGGGGATATCAGATTCATCCTTAGTCATCTGAGTTGGACCTTTGAAACCAGTCATTAAAACAAAATTATCATGCATATTTTGATTAACAGGAAAAGGTATGCTGTTTGCAAACATGTTATTCCAGTAAGGCATGCTAAATGGCATTTTAGGGATACTAAATGCAGCATAATAAGGATTAGGTGCAAATGGCATATTAGCAAATTGTGCATTTATATTCTGTGCAGACATAGCATTCATAGGCATAGAAGGCATGGCATTTATGTTGGGAAAAGAAGATGGTACAGATATAGGAGTAGGCATGACAAGTTTGCAATTAACAGACAAATGATTAACACTACTACACTTAACACATATTTTTCTGGGAGCATACTTATAAGGTGTGTAGTTGTTATGTTTGTTAATCCCTACTTTCCCATTTCTATTATTTTTCTTTTTAGTTTATTTTTTAACCTCAATCTTTTCTAATCTGTCATTCAATTGTTTGATGGACAGATGACCAATATTCACTTTCTTCTCCTTCTTCAATTGACTTGATTCTCCTGGAACAAAGTTTTTAGAAACTGATCCATATTTTTCATTTAACTTAGCAAGTTTGGCTTTGCTCACAGGTTTTCTCACAGCTGACAGATGAGGATTTGTGTCACTCAATGGATAATCCTTTTGATTATCCGACGGATGACTCTTATCATCCGTCGAGTCCACATCTGTTAGAAATCCTTCAACCAAATTGGATTCCAGATTCTCCTTACTCTTTTTCCTGGTTGCATCATAAAAGGACTCAATACCTTGAACTTTGGTGATTTGAGCATGAACATCTCTAGATGATTTCCATGCCTTAATCACCTCATGTTCTCGTTCAAGTTGCTTCTTCAAAATCTCTTCTTTCTTCAAGGACTCAGTTAATTCCTCCTTAGCAATCTTACATTCTATTCTCAATTTCTCAAATTCAATAAACTGAGACTCTAACACATTATTCCTCTCACTTAAAAACAGATTATTTTATTTGATTTTAGCATTTTACTTAGTGAGGGACTTAAGTGTAACACAAATGATATAATTCTGTAGATATGTCATTAATTGCATCATTACACTCAGCTTTAGATAAATATGCTAGGTTAATGGTGATTACATGATTACTTAAAGAACTTGTTTCTATTTCATCAGATTTGGCCATTAGGGCTAGATTTACATAGCCGACATCTTCATCCTCATTCAAACCATCTGCTGCCCAGTCATTTTCTTGTGTGATAAAAGCCCTTTCCTTTTGTTTGAGCAACTCAAAATATTTCTGTTTATAATCCACTGGCTCAAACTTCTTCTTGCTGGAATCTGACTTTCTACACTCATTGGCAAAATGCCCTGCCAAGCCACATTTGAAACATTTGAATTTTGATTTATCCACCATGTTTCTATTTGGCTTAGCTGCTCCAAAGTTCTTCTTGAACTTGAGCTTGGAAAATCTTCTGAAAAGGAATGCCATATGTTCATCAATATCATCCATATCATCTTGGCTCAAAGAATCTTCATTTTCAGCTACCAGCCCCTTGCCCTTGTTTTCACAGACCTTTGTAGTAGACTCAACAACTTCTACCTTCACTTCCTTCTCCTTTTCCAACTCAGGAACCAGTGCTATGGACCCTCCTTTCTTCTTTCCTTTCTCCATCCTCTCATCCTGCTCTATGTCAAGCTCATAAGTTTTCAGGATGCCATACAGTCTCTCCAAGATAAACTCCTTGTAATCCTGAGAATTTCTCAGTGAGACTGTCACTGGTTTCCATTCCTTTAGAAGAGATCTAAGGAACTTGAGATTGGAGTCTTTTATCTGATAGACTCTTCCATGCAATTTCAGAGCATTTAGCAATTTTTGAAATCTACTAAATATGTTAGTGAGAGTTTCACTGTCTTTACAATAAAAGTGCTCATATTGCTGAATTAGTAGCTGTCTTATTTTCTCTAACTTGCTCAGTACCATCACAGATAATTTGGATGGTGTCCCAAACCTCCTTGGCTATTTTGGAATTGATGATGTTGTCAAACATGTCACCATCAACTCCATTAAATAAAATATTCATGGTTTTTTTGTCCTTCCTGACTTACTCAATATCAGGATCTGACTATTCATGCCTAGGCTTGGGGACTGAAGGCTCATTGCCCGTAGCAGCTCTCATTGGAACATGAGGACCTCTCTCTATACAATCAACATAGGCCTCATCTTGAGAAAGAAGATGTAGGTGCATCTTCACCTTCCAGTGATGATAATTGTCTTTATCCAGAAATGGAATTTTGACTCCAACATCCTTCTTGTTCATCTTGCTATTTTGTTGTGATCTTTAAACTCTTTGTATTTCAAGAGTTGCTCTGATACCAATTGTTATTTCCTAATAATACAACAAGAATTACAGAAGGGGGGGTTGAATGTAATTCTGGCTTCTTTTTGAGAATTTTTGGATAATGGTTCTAACTCAATTTATATCTAACTGTTTGATTTGCAAAGTGCGGAATACAGAGTTAAGTAATTCAAACATAAAGTAATAAAAACTAAGGTCTTTAATACTTTCTGGTGGATTTGAATGTATCCACCATATATATATTGTTAGATATATTTGAGATGTCATGTCTAATATATTTCATGTTAAGTTTTCAGATCTTAACAAACATAAAATATCAGTACTTACTGGAATCAGTACTTACTGGAAGTCAGAACTTAAGGATATCAGGACTTAGATTATCAGAAGATAATATCAGAAGATGGATATTAGAACTTAAGTACTGGAGGACTAACAGTTAAGGAAGGAAGCTGATTTACAGGAAAGAAGATCGAGACTAATACAAAAAGAAGATATGCATGGAAAGAGTTAGAGGACTTAAAGAATTGTATAAGATATCTGATTGATATATTTTAGGAGACTGAATTATATTCCATATCAATTAGAAGTTATCTTATAACTGTGTACTATATAAACACAGACAGGTTTACACTATATGTGTTATCATTATCGAGAAGATCATACATTGTAACCTAGCAGCTCTCGTGATATTTGTTCATCACTGAGAGATAACAGTTCCATTGTAACAGAGTTTATTATATCGAATATATCTGTTTGCTGTTACTTGTGTTCGAAATCGATTTGATTGTATTCTACACTGTATTCAACCCCCTTCTACAGTGTTGTGTGACCTAACAAGTGGTATCAGAGCCTATCTGTTAACACACATACAGTAAAGATCCAAAACAATCATGTCTGAAGAAGCAGAAAATCCAACCAAGCCCGCTAAAACTGAAGAAACTCAAAAGACTTAAATCCACAGTCGATATGAGACTATAAGGGTTCCCATAATAAGACCTTCTGAGTACCCCATATGGAAAGTGAAGATGGCTATGTTTCTGGAAGCTATAGATCCAGAATACCTTGACAGAATTAATGAAGGACCGCATAAGCCAACCAAGCTCTCTGTTGTAGTTGCAGATCAGCCAGCAAAGACCATACCAAAGGAGAAAAGTGAGTACACAGCTGAAGATATCTCATCCATTGCCAAGGATGCAAAGGTAAGGCATTTGCTGCATAGTGTCATTGATAATGTCATGTCAAACAGGGTAATTTACTGCAAGACTGCAAAGGAGATATGGGATGCTTTGGAGACAAGATGCCAGGGAACTGATGCAATCAAGAAGAACAGGAGGACTATACTCACTCAAGGGTATGAGCACTTTGACTCAAAAAGTGATGAGTCATTAACTGACTTATATGACAGGTTTGTCAAACTCTTGAATGATCTGTCACTGGTGGACAAGGAATATGATCTTGAAGATTCAAATCTAAAATTCCTTTTAGCTCTTCCTGAAAGTTGGGATTTGAAGGCTACTATTATAAGAGACAACTATGCTCTTGATGAAACTACTCTTGATGAAATTTATGGTATGCTCAAGACTTATGAACTTGAGATGGATCAAAGAAGCAAGAGACAAGGGAGGAAGTCAAGGACAGTTGCTCTTAAGGCTGAGGAGGAATTCCCCAAAGTGGATGTCTCAAAGAAAGGCAAAGAAAAAGCTCTCATCATAAAGTCTGATTTAGAATCATCAAGTTCTGATGATGATGATTCAGAAACTGAAAGTCTACCTGAAATAGATGTTGATGAAGAGATGATGAAATTGTGTGCTCTTATAGTGATGGGTATCACAAAGATAGCCTACATGAAATTCAGAAGGGGAAAGAAGTTTTTCAAGAAAGGTGGAAGTACTGATAAGAAAGGTTTCATAAAATCTGAAGGCAAAGGTGCAAAGTCTGACAGAGGGGACAACTCAAAAGTCAAATGCTACAATTGTGGTGAAAGAGGCCACATATCTCCTGACTACAAGAAAGGAAAAAGTGACAAAGGCAAGGCACTTGTCACAAAGAAGAAAAGCTGGACAGACTCTTCAGATTCTGAAGATGAGGTGAACTATGCCTTGATGGCAAATGCTGATGGCAGCCCTGAAACTGCTGAATTAAAGGTACCTCAAATAACTTATGCCTTTCATACTGATGATATTACTGAGTTGAGTTATATCTTAAAACCATGTTTATTAGCTACATAGATCAAACTTTAACATGTGAAAGATTAACTTCTAAAAATCTTGCTTTTAAGAAACTGAACGATTATTTAGAAAAAGTGTTAGTTATGTTCCATCAAACTCAGAAAGAGAGAGATGATGCTTTTTATGTTAGAAATGAATTGCTAAAATTGAATAAATCTCTCAAAACTGAGTTAGAAAAAGAAAAAGAGATTATCAGGACTTGGACTAACTCTGGCAGAACAACTCAGAATTTATTAAGTAGTGGAAACTGGAAAGAGGGCTTAGGTTATGGAGATGATAAAAGTGAAAAAGGAACTGAACAAATTGAGCCAATTGTTGTTAAAAAACTGTTAAGCCAAAGGTAAATCATGTTAAGTTTGTAGCTAAAACTGTAAAGTCTAATTCTGAAAAGATGAAAGAGTCTGTGATAGAAGATAAGGAGAAGTCAACTTTTGACAAATTAGAACAAGATAAACCAGCTGAAGTCAACGTAGGCTTAATGACAAAGAAGCAGCTTAAGCATAAGCTGAAAGAAATAAGGAATGTCAATAAGGTTAAGGCGGCTAGGAAAAATAGGAATGGAAAGGAAGGTGTGAATAAAAGCAATAACTATATGCATGTTCCTAATGCTCCTAGAAAGAAATGTTATAACTGTGGAAACTCTAACCATCTTGCTTCTCTTTGCATGAAGAATAAGAATATAAACTCATTACCTCCTAAGTCAGGAGTTAAGAGTCAGTCTGTTAGGTTTAAGCCACAAAATTCTTGTTTTCATTGTGGAAGTTTATGGCATTCCATTTATACTTGTAAGGAATATCATAGTTTATACTATGATTATTATCAAATAAAACCTTTTTTGAAGAAAGTTACTTTAATTCCTTCTAGTGTAAAATCTAATACAAAATCTGATATAAGTTCTGATAAACAGCATGTTAGCAAAACCTCTGATATTAAATCCGCTGCAAATGCTAACAAACTTAAAAAGGCCAAAGGATCCAAGCAAGTCTGGGTCCTTAAAACTAACATTAGTGGTCTTTGTGATTGCAGGGCAACAGGAGAAACATCCTAGTACTGGATAGTGGATGTTCAGGACATATGACTGGAAATAAAGCCCCGCTCTCAGACTTTATGGAGAAAGCTGGCCCAGAAGTTTCTTATGGAGATGACAACATGGGAAAAACTCTGGGATATGGCAATATTAATCTTGGGAATGTCATCATTGAAACAGTAGCTCTTGTCTCGGGACTTAAACACAATCTGCTGAGTGTGAGTCAAATCTATGACAGAGGTTATCATGTGGATTTCTTTGAAGAACACTGTGAAGTTGTAAGCAATTCTATAGGCAAAGTGGTTCTGAAAGGTTACAGGCATGGTAACATTTATGAAGCCAGACTTTCAACAAGTTCTGATGGTTCTGCAATCTGTTTGATGAGTAGAGCATCAATTAAAGAAAGCTGGAATTGGCACAAAAGACTCTCTCATTTAAACTTCAACAACATAAATGAGCTTGTAAAGAAAGATCTTGTGAGAGGATTGCCAAAATCAGTATTTGCTCCTGATGGCCTTTGTGATTCATGTCAAAAGGTAAAACAAAGAAAATCTTCTTTCAAGAGCAAAATGAGTCATCAATTCTTGAGCCTTATCACCTACTGCATATTGATCTATTTGGTCCAGTCAATGTCATGTCTATTGCAAAGAAGAAATATATTATGGTTATAGTGGATGAGTTCACAAGGTACACCTGGTGTACTTCTTGCACAAGAAGAATGAAACTGCATTTACTCTAATTGATCATGTCAGACAGCTGGATAAGTTGGTCAAAGATTCTATTAAAATTATAAGAAGTGATAATAGCACTGAGTTCAAGAATTCAATCATGGAAGAGTTCTGCAAAGAGCATGGAATCAAACAAGAATTTTCTGCACCTGGAACTCCACAGCAAAATGGAGTTGTAGAAAGAAAGAGCAGGACCCTTATTGAAGTTGCATGAACTATGCTTGATGAAGCAAAGCTGCCAACCTACTTTTGGGCTGAAGCTGTGCAGACTGCTTATTTTACACAGAATGCGACACTCATAAACAAGCATGGAAAAACACCATATGAGATGGTGAAGAAAAAGAAGCCAAATCTGAAATACTTTAATGTATTTGGTTGCAAGTGTTTTGTTCTTAAGACTCATCCTGAACTACTGTCAAAATTTGATCTAAAAGCTGATGAAGGAATTTTTGTAGGATATCCACTTTCCACAAAAGTGTTCAGAGTCTACAATTTAAGAACAAGAGTTGTCATGGAATCTATCAATGTATCTTTTGATGACAAGAAGATTACTGGACTTGAAGATTTCAATGATCACGATCAGCTGAGATTTGAAAATGAAGACTTAAATCCTGATTCTGTAAATTCTGATGACTTAAACTCTGAACCTGTAAGTACTGATGTCATTGAATTTGTGGTAACAACTCTAAAGGAAAATACACATGTCCAGGGGGAGCAAGCCGAAGATCCTACCACATCTCAAGACTCTAAAGAAGCATCAGAACCTGTCACTGGCTCTTCAAGTGCTGATTCATCTAGTTCTGATGAGCCAAATTCTGATAATTCTGGAAGCTCTGATACTTAAAATCCTGAAGAATCCAAGTCAAACTCTGAAGTCTCAGAGAGCATAAGTACATGGGGAGCATCAGAAAATGCTGATGGAGACAACATGGATCATGGGGGAGGATCCAGTTCTAGAAGCCAACTTCAATCTGCAAGGAAGTGGACCAAATCACATACACTTGACTTAATTATTGGAGATCCTGAAGCAGGTGTCAGAACTAGAACTGCAACATCAAATGAATGTCTCTATCATTCTTTTCTATCTCAGATTGAACCAAAGAAAGTGGAAGAATCTCTTCAAGATGCTGATTGGGTGCAAGCAATGCAGGAAGAGTTAAATGAATTTGAAAGAAATAAAGTCTGGACCCTGGTGCCAAGACCAAAGAACAGATCTATTGTTGGTACAAAGTAGGTGTTCAGAAATAAAACTGATAGTGATGGCATAATTACAAGGAATAAAGCAAGGCTGGTTGCAAAAGGATATTCTCAACAGGAGGGAATTGATTATGATGAAACATTTGCACCAGTTGCTAGATTAGAAGCCATAAGGATATTATTGGCTTATGTTGCTCATAAAAAGTTTACAGTCTTTCAAATAGATGTGAAAAGTGCTTTTCTTAACGGAGAATTAGAAGAAGAGGTCTATGTTGAACAACCTCCAGGCTTTGTAGATTCAAAATTTCCTAATCATGTCTACAGGCTTGATAAAGCACTTTATGGCCTTAAGCAAGCTCCAAGAGCATGGTATGAGACATTAGCTCAATTCCTTCTGGAAAGTGGATTTCACAGAGGTACAATTGATAAAACACTATTCTACCTCAACCATGGAAAGGACTTACTTTTGGTACAGATATATGTTGATGATATCATATTTGGTTCTACAAATGCCAAACTCTGTGAGAGGTTTGCAAAGCTAATGCAGTCAAGATACCAAATGAGTATGATGGGAGAACTTAGTTATTTTCTGGGCCTTCAAGTCAAGCAAAATGAAGAAGGTACTTTTATCTGTCAATCCAAATATAGCAGAAATTTACTGAAGAAGTTTGGAATGCAAGATAGTTCAACAACATCCACTCACATGGCCATTACAACCAAGTTAGATAAAGATACTGGTTCACAAGTAGATATTACTAACTACAGAGGTATGATTGGCTCTTTACTCTATTTAACTGCAAGTAGACCTGATATCATGTATGCTACATGTCTTTGTGTAAGATTTCAGGCTGATCCAAGAGAATCTCACTTAATAGCTGTGAAAAGAATTTTCAAGTACCTTAAGGGTATAGCTGATCTGGGATTGTGGTATCCTAGAGAATCAGATTTTAAGCTAATAGGTTACTCAGATGCAGATTTTGCAGGATGCAAAATAGACAGGAAAAACACTAGTGAAAGCTGCCAATTTCTTGGAGGCAGATTGGTTTCTTGGTTTAGCAAGAAACAGAAGTCAATTTCCACATCAACTGCAGAAGCATAATATATTGCTGCAGGAAGCTATTGTGCACAGATTCTTTGGATGAAGAATCAGTTACTGGATTATGGGTTAGAATTTTCTAAAATCCCTATTTACTGTGATAATCAAAGTGCTATTGTTATGACAGGTAATCTAGTTCAACACTCAATGACAAAGCACATCAGCATTAGGTACCATTTCATAAGGGAACATGTGATGGAAGGTACAGTGGAATTGTATTTTGTTCCAACAGATTTAACAACTAGCAGATATCTTCACAAAACCACTTTATGAAGCTATTTTTACAAGACTGGTAAATGAACTTGGAATGGTTTCACGTTCTTTCTCTAAATCTGCTTAGTTTTTGTACTCACGCATCAGACTTTATGATCAGTATTTACAGATTGTCTTATCTTCATGAAATCTGTTCTTTAAGTGAAATTCATTAAATACTGATTGTTATCTGATGTGGATCTTTAAACTCTGATAGTGTTTTGAATATTCTATGACTATTCAATACAATGAGGATAACTGTGCTAGATGCTGACCTAGTAGTCTTTAACATACTAGATATCTCATGTTTGAATTAGTTGTTTATGTGGAAACTCATTAACACAAGCAAATTCTGATTTTGAGCTTAATCAAGTTTACTTTGTGTATCTTATTACTAAGTCACAAACTAGATTATTGCTTCTTATATGTTAGATTCTGATGTCAGTAAATCTTAAGAATGAACTAAATACTGATAAGCCTCACTTATCAAAAGAAAAGAAAAGAAAAGAAAATTCAGGTACTCCTTTGAGATCTAGAGTAAATATATGGAAGGGAAGACCCAAGTGCATTGCTGGTATTAAGTAATATGCATTAGAAAAGCAAATAAATTTTCTTGGTGACTTTTCACATTCTCTGATTACTGGAGAAATACTATGACAACATCATAAATTCTGATAAGCAGTCGTGACTCACTTACACTGAGAAGCCACTATAAAAAGGAATTTCAAAAGATGCATAAAATGAGCACAAACAGTTGAGGTGGACTCTTGCATAGATTTGTTCTATAGTAGACTTCATGATTGATGATATATTTTAAGCACTTTTCTGAGTTATGCTTTATTTCTAAGATGTACTGAAGTTTATCAGACTTTAATCTTTATCTGATATTCTGCTGAATGCACACACAATCACTCCATATGAATGATGAAAATTAATGTGGTGGTTAAGATGTTTTTGACAAACAGTTAAGTGTCATTTGCATAAATTCTGAGGACAAGTTCTGATGGAAGTTCTGATGATTAAACTCTGAAGAAAACAAGTCAGTATTTGTATGAAGAATCACAAAAAAAGATATTCACTTTTTGAGTTCAGAAGCCGTATTCTGATGACTGTTAAAATATGATATTAGTTAAGTTCTGATATTAAATCCTGATGGAATCCTTGATGCTTACGTGACATTATTCTTTACTTGACTTATTTGTGGTAAAAACTGAAACAGTCATATTTAAATCAAAATATAGTTAGGTAAGATAAAAACAGTCATAATCATTTTGGGTTAGTGGTAAACGTGTTTGTCCTGAAAAACTGTATGTGCACGGTAATTATTGCTTATTTTACGTGCCCATTAACTCCTGCTTTCCTTGTTTACTGACTGTTCACACGTTGCCAGGTGTAAAGTGTATCCCATGCTTCAAAATATAATTGTTGAGTGGAGAGAGTATATATATAGGGGTTAAAAGATTTTCTAATCTTTTACTTACTTTTCTATTCTTCATCTCTTTTATTCTCTCTCTCCATCTCTCTAATATTCTCTGAAGCGTTTTCTTTCAGGAATTTTATCAAACACCTTGCAAACACTATCTTTCTCACTTAATTTCTACAGAGATGGCACCAAAAGACTTGATTTTCAGTGGAGCCAAGTTTGTTCCTAACAACTACTCGTCTATTCTTAACAAGGTCGACGCTGCATCGGAACTTCACTTTATTCAGGATTTCCTTACTAATTCTGATATTGGTATGCTTTGATCCAACCTAAAGAATTCTCTGGCACCCAAGTGCTGGAGTTTTGGAGAAGTGGAATCTATGATGATGGTGGTGCTCAAGGGTCCCCAAGTATTATTTTAACAACATGGGAGGATGAACATGTCGTGACTTTGGCTACAGTACGCCAAGCATTGTAGTTGCCTGAGAACTGTGCTTATACAACTGTTGAGGAGCCAGTTCTTCAAAATATGATGGCCAGTCTGGGGTATGAAAAGACATTGGCAAAGCTGGGTCAATTGAAGAGATCCAACATAAGGAGGGAATGAAGTTTCTTCTTTGACTGTATTACAAAGACCTTCGCCAACAAATATTCTAATTTTGATGCAATCCCCATACTCAGTCAACAAATCGGGTATGCTCTCATTAATCAAACTGATTTTGATTATGCAAGTGCTGTTTTAGGCTTTATTGGGGATAGGATGACAGAAGATAGGAATACTGTCTATTTTTCTAGATTCTGTCAGCTTATCTACAGTTTTTATTGTGCTGATAAGCCCCAATTAGCCAGTGAATTACTTCCATCATTTAGACTAGCTAAACGAGCTTTTAATGACTTATTATCTACTGATAATAAGAAGGCTATGTTAAGACCCTTCCGAATTCCTTTATCTGTCAAACAAGCCTTAATAATCTATGATCCAGTTACATACACTGTTTTATATCCTGATGTCAAACCATCTGAACCTCAACCATCAGCAGCTACCACCACTACCCAAACACCTCAAACTTCTCAACCACAACCAAAATATACCATCAGGACATCTGTTAAACCATCACCTCAATCATCTCAACCTGAATCATCAGCACATACCATCAGATCTTCATCTTCCAGGCCAAAGAGGACAAAGTCTGTTCCTCAACCTCCACAAAAGAGAAGGAAGATGATTCTCAGAGATGAATCTTATAGTGATAAAGAGGAAACAATTGAAGCACGGGTTCATGCATCAGAACCTGTGATAGTTGAAGCTGAGAATGTTACTTCTCAGAAAGAAACTGCAGCTCAAAGTTTTGATACTTTGAAGAAGAAATCTGTAAGTTCTGAAATTGCTCAAGCAACTCCTTCATTGGCAAGGACATTGAAGAAAATGAAGTCTAGGAGGTATTTGGCTAAGGCTCCATCAGAAGATACTGAAGAAGCTGAGGAAGGGGATCAGGAATCGCTGATCTCACAAGAACCGATTATCATTAAAACCCTTCTAGCTCAAGCCAAAGAAACTGCTACTGATACAGTTGTAACCCCTCATGTCTCACCTATTAAAGCTACAGATGATGCTGAAGAACACACCGAAAATTCTGAAATAGATATTCATAATTTGAATATACCAAATGTTATTTATCTGGAAGCTCCATCTATAGAAGCTCGATAATTTCCAACTCAATTTCTAATTTTAAATGATGAGATACCATCTACATCAACCACACCAGCTCTGGAGATAAATTCTGATGTTCAGAATTTAAATGAAGTTGTTCCTGAATCTCCAGTTGCTTCACACACTGTTGTGTTGTCAGAACATAATGAGTCTTCCTCAAGTTCTGAAGACAGTGTTTCTGCTGAGACTCTAGTTCCTATACTAGGAAAGGAAAAATTGGTGGAGAAATTTGTTGAAAAGGAAGCACCTATTCCTTGGGAGGACACTCACAGAGGTGTGGAGTGGACCAAGAAGTGGAATGACACTGATTTCATTCCAAGTTCTAACATTCTGACAGAGCATATTGCTAAAGCTAATGAGTTGCTCATAAATACTGATTTAAAGACACAACTCAAGATCACTGCTCTATCTACCAAACATCTTCAAGGTCTACATTCTTCTACTCTTGAGAAGGTTGATACACTAAAGGAACATACTGATAAGCTAGATCTACAACTTAAGCTTGACAAGAACAGATATATCAGACCTACTCTTGAGAAAATTAAAGCCATTGAGAAGATTCAAGAGAAGCAACAGGCCCAAATTGATGAGGTCCTGGCTAACCAAGTTTCTCAGAAAGCTCAATTGGAAGAAATCCAATCTTTAGTTGAACTTCTTCTTTCTCTCTTACTTCCTGATGATGCCAAAAAAGGGGGAGAAGGTAGTTAAGTCCAAATGCTCACCTACTGAAATACTGAAGAAAAAGGATGATAAAAGTGATGACCAGGGAAACTCTGATAAGAGTAGAGGTCAAGGAAAAGTTCAAGGAAAATCTTCTATACAGAACAAGTCAAGTTCTGATGTTGTGAATGCTAAAAGACTGAAGTCAAGTTCTGATAAACAAAGTCTGATGTCAAGTTCTGATATTCTGATTCAGTCAGGATCTAAAGACTCTCAGAAGTTTTTACAAACTCTGAAGCTAAAGGGGAAGCAGACTAATATTTATTAAAAAAATCCTAAAATCCAGACACTTGATGAGGAGATAGCTAGAAGATTATTTCTGAAACAAAATCCAGGAATGGATTTGGAAACTATCAAGGAGGAAGAAGATAGATTTGCTGCTGAGAAGACAAATCTTAAGTCTATAGCTTCTGATGCAAAGAAACCTCCAAGGCCTAAGGAAAAAGACATTGTGATCAGGGAAAAGTCAAATTCTGAGACTTCAAAGTCCAAAACTAGATCACAAACTGTGATTTATCCTAAATCAAATGGAAAAGAAAAGGTTGGTGAACCTTTAAAGATTGAGAAAAAGATAAGTTCTTCCATTCCAGTCTATCAAACTACAATGCATGATGATGATTTGATAGAAGATGAAACTGTTCAAATTCTGAAGAAAAGAAAGGTAATTGAAGAATCTAAAACAACCTCTGACACTGCTCAAGTTGTTCATAATGAAGAACATCAAGCTACAGAAGAAATAATAAATTTTGATCAAGTTAATTTGGAAAAGATGATAATTGCTGATAAGAAGAAGTTGTTATGAAAAAAAGCTACTCCAGTTGAACCAAAATCCAATCTCTTGATGAATCAACTTGCAACATTTGGATTGAGATCCAAGCAACCTAGAGATAAAGCTGGATTAGGTTCTGATGAAGAGAAAATACAAACAGGAATAGAAGTTACTCTAAGAGATCCTTTCATGTTGACAGACAAACCATATGAACAAATCAAACAAAAGCACCTTGACAAGGTGTTGTCTGCTCAAATCATGATAGATGCTTATGATAAGGAAAATCTAAAGGAGAAATTAATTTTATTTCTCTATGATGGATTAACTTACAGACTAGCTGATACTGATGTGCTAAAGAAGTCTGTCAGAGAACTTCAACATATTCACTATATTCTGGAAATGAAATCTGATGTTACAAGAAGATGGTCAGAATACATTTTGAAGGCTATAAGAGATCTATTCAGAATCTATGATACCAAGACTTCTCAGTATATACCAATGATGACTGAAGATGATGGAAGAGAAATTCATATGCTGAAGAATTCTGCTAAGGTGGAAGTTATTCTGAAAGGAAGATGCTTATGTTATTATAAAAACTCTTCACATCCTAGAGTTATCAGACTTGGTGATGGACTTGAAAGAACATCGATTCAAGCTCTCAGAACTGCCATTTATCAGATTGGTAATAGTAAAGATGAAGAACTGATGCAGGTCAAAGCACAGTTAGTTGAAATTCTGAGGAAAGCTGAAGACAAGCTGGTAAGAGATTTTGTTAAGAATCATTATGGATTCAGATTGATCCAGTGAAGTTGGTAAAGCTAAAAGGACTGTAAGTTGTAGTTAATAGTCTTATTAAACTCTTATTGTATTTGAACTTAAATGTTTTTTACATCATCAAATCTATTAACTTGTATATTTTACACAATTTACAAATTGGGGGAGATTGTTAGATATATTTGAGATGTCATGTCTAATATATTTCATGTTTAGTTTTCAGATCTTAACAAACAGGAAATATTAGTACTTACTGGAATCAATACTTACTGGAAGTCAGAACTTAAGGATATCAGGATTAGATTATCAGAAGATAAGATGGATATCATAACTTAAGTACTGGAGGACTAACAGTTAAGGAAGGAAGTTGATTTATAGGAAAGAAGATCGAGACTAATACAAAAAGAAGATATGCATGGAAAGAGTTAGAGGACTTAAAAAATTATATAAGATATCTGATTGATATATTTTAGGAGACTGAATTATATTCCATATCAATTAGAAGTTATCTTGTAACTGTGTACTAAATTAACACATACATAGGTTTACACTATATGTGTTATCATTATTTGAGAAGATTATACATTGTAACCTAGCAGCTCTCGTGATATTTGTTCATCACTGAGAGAGAACAGTTCCATTGTAACAGAGTTTATTATATCGAATATATCTGTTTACTGTTACTTGTGTTCGAAATCGATTTGATTGTATTCTACACTGTATTTAACCCCCTTCTACAATGTTGTGTGACCTAACATATATCAAGAGAACCCTGTGAATCTTGAATAGCTCACAGCTGTTTTACAAGTGAACAAACAAACTATAGAGAAATTCAACATAATACAACTTACAAATGTTTATCTGCTAAAAATGTGTTTGCTTCGTTGGTTTGTTCTACTAGCTACACTTGGTTTATATATCACCAAGTTTACATGGTAATAAGACAAGATAATAATACAAAACCTATCAAGTCTAATTCCATGCTACTTCACTACTTTATTCCAGCATCTTTGAATATCTTCATAATAGCATGGAAATGGTAATGCTTCTTTGCTCTCATTTTTCTGCTAAACAGGAGGCCGCATTCCTTTTGCAAACACTCGACGCATGTGACTGTATTATCACTGTCAACAGATATTTGAATTGATCATCCGTCGGGTACATGCTTATTATCCGTCGGGTAGCCTTGTTGATCATCCGTCGGGTAGCTTTGTTGATCATCCGTCGGGTAGCCATTTATCACGTGACTCCATTTCATTTGTGCAGAATTACAAGACATCTTATATTTACATTTAATCAACCTATTCTGCACATCTACTAGTAGTCTACATGATTCATAAGCTACTACAGAATCTTATACAAAGTTGTTTGCAGTAAATGTGCTACATGACTTATTATTACATAAGTTACTCACCCGATGGATATCAATTAGTCATCCGTCAGGACTATATTGAATCATCCGTCGGGACTATAATTGATCATCCATAGGGTGCTACAAAATTCACTAAGTTGAATCTACTAAGGTATTTTATTTAGCTTATCATCAAGTACATAACATATTTCTAACAAAACTCCACACATCATTATTGAACACATCATGAAAGTTGAGAAATAGGCTGAAGATCAGAATTATGTGAAAAGATTGAGGAGTGATAATGGCACATAATTCAGAAATTCAATTTTGCATAAATTCTGCAAGGATAAGGGCATTGTTCAAGAGTTCTCAGCTGCAAGGACACCTCAGCAAAATGGGGTAGTTGAGAGAAAGAATAGAACTCTAGTAAAGCCTTCTAGAACAATGTTGCAAGATGCTAGGTTGTCAACAAGTTTTTGGGAAGAAGTTGTCAATATTACATGCTACAATCAAATCATATATCTCATCAACAAAAATCTTGGCAAGTCACCCTACTCAATTTTATCAAAAAGGAAGCCTACTGTGAAACATCTGCATGTGTTTGGAATAAAGTGTTTTGTTCTAAAAGATAACTCTGAATACGTGGGAAAAATTGACTCCAAAGTTTTTGAAGCAATTTTTCTGGGATATTCATTGCTAAGAACTTCCTGCAGAGTCTATGTGCTTAAACAAAAGAAAATTATGGAAAGCACATATCTGACTTTTGATGATGACAAGTGTCCAGGCTTGGAATGCCTTGATAAAAATGAAGCTGAATCCCTTAAGTTTGAAAATCTCAACATTGATAGTGATTATGAAGATGAAGCTGAAGACAACACAAGCAATAGAATGAATGAAGAGTCAATTGAGCAAGTGAATCATGAGAATGAAAGCTCATCTCAAACACCTGAATTTGATAGCACAAACTCAGGGGAAAAAAGAGTAGAAGGTTCCGCAAGTCATGCCAATGGTGAAGAAAATGCAAAAAATTCAAGTCAACAAACTCACACCAGAAAATGGGATAGAGTCACACAAGAGAAACAATTATTGGTGATCCAAATGCTAGAGTGAAGACTTGAAGTGCAACTGCTAATGAATGTCTACATGCATGCTTTCTTTCACAAATTGAGCCTATGAAAACTAAGGAAGCTCTACTTGATCCAGACTGCATATTTGCTATGTAAGAAGAGCTAAATCAGTTGAAAGAAAAAAAGTTTGGAAGTAGGTTCCTGCACTAAATAATAGAAGTATAATTGGAACAAAGTGAGTGTTCAGGAACAAAATGGATGAAAATGACATTGTAACAAGAAACGAAGCAATGTTGGTTGCAAAAGGCTACTCACAGGAAGAAGGAATTAATTATGATGAAACTTTTGCTCTAGTTGAAAGACTTGAAACAATAAGGATCTTTCTTGCATTTGCTGCACACTCAAACTTTAAAGTGAATTAAATGAATGTAAAGAATGCAAATGGTGAGCTAGAAGAAGAGGTTTATGTGCAACAGCCACCTGGATTTGAAGATCATGAATTTCCAGATTTTGTTTACTAACTTCTAAAGGCTCTCTATGGACTTAAGTAAGCACCTAGAGCTTGGTATGGCACATTATCAGAATTTCTGCTAAAACATGGATTCACTGAAGGAACAATTGACAAGACTCTATTCTACAATCAGCATTATGGTGATATGATCCTAGTTTAAATCTATGTGCATGATATCATTTTCGGTTCTATTAATGAAAAACTATGTCAAAGATTCTCAAGACTCATGCCGAGTGAATATGAAATGAGCATGATGAGTGAATTAAGTTACTTTCTTAGACTTCAAGTTAGTCAAATAAGTTATAGAATCTTCATCAGCCAAACCAAGTATGTTAAAGATTTAATGAAGAAATTTGGTATGGTTGATTGTTCACCTGCATCAACACCTATGTCTACAGCTACAAATTTGGATGAAGATAAGAAAGGAAAAAGTGTAAATATTTTAGGTTATAGAGAAATGATTGGATCTTTGTTGTATTTGACTGCTAGTAGACCAGATATTATGTTTGCAACATATTTATGTGCAAGATTTCAAGCCAATCCAAAGGAATCGCATTTGATGGTTGTGAAGAGAATTTTCAGATACTTGAAGGGAACACTAAACTTGGGATTGTGGTATCCTAAACTGGATTTGAAGCCGTTGGATACACAGATGCAGATTTTGCTGGATGCGGGGTTGACAGAAAGAGCATTAGTGGAAGCTGTCAATTTCTTGGACAAAGACCTGTATCCTGGTACAGTAAGAAACAACAATTTGTGTCAACTTTGTTGTGCTCAAGTGCTTTGGATTAGAAATCAGCTAATGGCCTATGGCCTAGTGTTACACAAAATTCCAATTATGTGTGACAATACTAGTGCTATATTGTTGCTAATTCAGTTAATTATTCTAGAACAAAGCACATTGATATAAGGTACCATTTTATTAGAGAACATGCAGCAAATGGTACTATTGAGCTTATCTTTGTTCCATCAGAAAAAAAATTAGCTGACATTTTTACTAAACCTTTGGATGAAGCAAATTTTACTAGACTTGTTGGTGAAATTGGAATGTTAAATTCTTCATCCTAAAGGCAAGAACTCAGTTAATTAATATGTTGCAGCAGATTAATTTCAAATAAATCAAAACTAATTTGATTTAATTGGAATATGAGTTATAAATATTTCAGAATTTTCTGTATGTTTATTTTTTAAAATTCAAAATTTAGCTTGAAAATTTTCAAATTCTAAGAAAATTGTTTGTTAATTTACATTTTCAATATGTTAAATTAGCATAAGAAATAGTCAAAAAGAACAAAAGTATAGAGAGAACTGAGTTCTCGATAAGTCCAACTGAGTTCTCGACAAGTCATTTTGAGACTTCTCGATAGAGTTCTCGATAAGTCATTGTAGAGATCTCGATATATGTTAATTCATAGAGTTCTATACAAGTATACATTTTAGACTTCTCGACAACTTAGAAGTGAAATATTTTCATTCAATAAATTTTTTTAGTAAAATACTTTTGATATAAAATCATTCTAATTTTATTTTGATTTATTCAAATAAAAATTGGAAAAATTCAGTCCATTCAGGACAAACTGGGTATTTATTTGACATCTCGATAAGTCACTATCTAGTTCTCGATAAGAGTCGGGAAAATGACATATCGATATGTATATATTCTCACGCATGACTACTCGATAAGCAAGTCCCAAACATTTAATTCTACTTCTCGACAAGTCACTTACCTTTTTCTATAAATACCTAGACATCTCAACATAACCCCTCTTTACGCTTTCGAGATCTCAAGTAACCAAAATTTTGCAAATCTTAACCGTTCTCTCTCATTTCAAACTCTTTCTCTCTCAAATCTCTTACCCACTCAAATCCAAACACTTCAAATGGCATCAAACAATGTTAGAGCTGTTTCAAGAGCTTCGTCAAGTTTCTATTCGAGACATACTTTACAGGTGCTCTAACTGCAAATCCTTTTCTGTACATGGATGTTCTCAATGATTTCTAGAACTCAGCTGTGGTTAGGAAAATTATGCATGAGAACCAAGCTATATCCATGATGGTAACTGCTCAATCTAAGGCCAACATGTGGAATTTACTGAGAATGATGCCAACCTGGCTTTGGGCATTCCTACTGACAACTTGGTGGAGGTGCCTACTAAACAAGAACTAGTTGAATTCATACACTTCATCAATTACAGTGAAAGGATCAACCTTTCCAGCTTGAACAAGAAGCATTTGAGGAGTGAATGGTCATTCCTATTTGATTCCATAGTGAGAGCTTTCACCTGCGGGAAGATAGGCTATGACAACATCCCAAGTGTGGTCCAGAAGCCGGTGTTCTCCATGGCTCACAACAGACACATAAATGTGGGGCTCTTGATTCTGGAGGAACTCAGCACAAGGCTCACAATGCCTTTGGACACAAGAGGTAAGGATATTTTCTTTCCTAGGTTTATAATATCTAATTTAAATCATAAAGTTCAAGACATTCATTTACTTAATGGTATTGATAGAACAAAGATATGTAATTGTAGACAGGTGTCCAAAATACTATTTGGCTCACTTATTACAAAGAATAAGATACCTGTAAGTCTTGGAATCACTCCATTTATGTTGGAAAGATCCAGGACTTACCCTATTCCTGATATGAGCTCTACTGTAACATCTAGCATAGTAATGGCTCCTGAGCATATGGAAGAACAAACACAGGAACACTAACATGGATCTTCCCAAACTGAGACCCTTTATTCTCTACCATTGGAAGCTAGGAAACCAACCACTTCATCCTCTTAACATGGTGGAGTGAGTAAAAAGAAGAGAAAACAGACACCCTTAACTGTTGTGAATGATAGTGGTGAGGATCAAACACAACCAGAGTTTAACTTGGTCAAAAAGCCAAAGAAGGTAAAGAAAACTGAGTTGACCACTCAATTAGCTACCTCTGTATCCTCCCAAAAGGATGCAATTGTAAAAGTGGGATTAAAACAGACTCCAGAGGCATCCTCTCAATAGGGTGTCTCTATTGAACAATACAACTCTCCCTAGTGCATCTTGTAAAGAGTCTGCATCCCAACTTGAGCACTCTCAAGTTGGTAAAAGAAGAAGTTTGGTTGGCACACACGCTGAGAGCATATCATTTGAAGCTCCCTCATCTATTCAGGGGGAGCTGCCAATACTCAATCCTCAAATCACTGATCTTATCTCTCAAATTTCTTCTATCTATAATGAAACACGTGAATCCACCTCTCAAGTGTTGTCAAACTCAATTGACACAGTTCAAAAAATTGTTCTCACCACCCAGGAACCACATTCAGTTGGGGAGAAGCTACACTCTGGGGTAGACCTTAATGACACCAACAAAAATATAGGGGTTTCATCAGTTTTTACTGAAGACCCTGGGGTAGTACCAAATGCACCTTCATGTGCAAATCAATCTTCACAGATTGGAAGGTTTGAGGATAGTACTCCTGGGGGGGCTATCTAAATCCTCTTCAATTCAATTGGAGGTTCCTCATACAACTCCCCTCAAAACCCTGGCTGAAATTGCTCTGTCAATTGAAGCTAGGAGTCCAATTGCCAATGATCCTGCTATTGGGGAGGCAAGTATAGCACCTTCAAGTGCCAGCTCTTTGTAAGAAAAATAAGGGTTTGAGGCCATGGTACATGACAGTAACCTAATCAAATCCCCTCCAATTTAAATGGAGGTTCCCATTACTGGTGAACAACACACTATCATAACCACAATTTCTACTGTGAGTTCAACTGTGATTCCAGTCACAGGGTTACCTACACCTCTCAACCCTCCACCTCAAACCAAAGACATCCCTTCTACATCTAATCCAACTTAACAACCTTCTCACCTCATCTCATAATGGTTGCAGGATGCTCAAACTCAGTCAATCACCATGAATGATCTTCTTGTGGAACAACTATCTGGCCTTGTAAACATTACCCAATAGCTACTCACAACTGACATGTCCAATCAGGATTATCAGGCTATCTTGTTGTCATACAAAACATATGTTGAAAAATAAGAGCAAAAGATTGTCACTGAAGCTGAGCAAGATGAGAATGTGGATGTTTGGCTATCTAAGGATTTCAGCTTGGAAATGGATGACATTTTGGCTAGATTCAGAGAAGAGTATGTCACTATCCTAGGAAGCAATACCAAGACTCTCAGTCCACAGGAAGTTTATGATTCTATTACAGAAGTCTACAAGGCACAACTAAGACTTTTCACCTCATTGGTAAAGCAATACAACAGACACTGAATAGTCATCAAGATATAATAAGGAGATTAGTGAAAGACAAATTGGACGACCTTGTGACAACCCAAGTACAAATCAAGAATAAGTTCAACAAAATTGTTGAGCAAATGGCCAGGTTTGATGTGACTAGTATGGAGCAGAGCATCAAGAACTTAAAGCAATCATTTCTGGCTCTTCATGAAGTTGTCCAAAATTAAGTCACAAGTCACAATGACACAAGGGTCAAATTGGATTACCTACACCAAGCCAAATATGAACCCTCACCTCTATTGATGGAGGGAATCAAGGAATCTATTCAAGCCATATTTGGTGCTTCTCTCTCAACAAGCTCACAACAACCAATGTCCACTTCAACAAATCTTCAAATCCACTCTCTACAATAACAGATCTCTAATCTTCAAGCCTCAAATGATTCACTCACAGCTGAGGTCATAGCTCTTACTACTCTAGTGCGGAGTCAAAAAAATGATATTAGGACCCTAGTAGACTCCCACAAACATCTCCAAATGTAGAATTTTGTCTCTTTGGGATCAGCTATTATGGGTGCCTTGAATGTTCCACTACCTGCCTTACATGAAGCTGTAAGGCCCCAACTTCCAACTCATCTACTCCGACCTGCTACCAAGATTAAGGGGGAGATAGAAGCTAGAATTCAACAATCAAAGGAAACTGGAAAATCTACATCCCACTCCGGCCAAAGCTCTACATAAGTCAAAATTTCTCAAGATGTTGGTAAAGACAGACTCCAGAAAGCTGCAGAAGGACCCTGTCAAGACAAGGAGTTCAATGAGCTATTAAATGTGCTAAGAGTCTCTCTTCACAATAACTACATCACCTAAAAGAGAGATTTGGCCAACAACATCAACTTTCTAAGAGTGGTGATAGTAAATATTGGAAACTTTTTGGAGAAAAGGATAATTGTAAATGTCAATGATTGTGGTTTGGACAGGTCTACATGTGTCTCTCTCAAATCTTCAATCCATGAGAGCATCTGAGATGGATGTAATAATTGATAGAGTTAATCCAGTCATTCCAGAGGACACCCAATTGCTTAGTGAACTCAAGAAAGCTCAAGTAGCTGCTTTTCCTGAAGTTTATTTCCATCCAAGCAAGGGGTGGCATGCATCTGTCCATAAACCAGAAAGTGCAAATACTTCATAGATACCAAAAACTATGTGAGGGGTAATCTAAGATTGATCATGACATTGGAGACTGATCTCAAGACTAAGAAGAACAAGATAGATGAAGTTGGGGAGATGACCAGGATGTTGGGAAGATATCTATAGAATGTTGAAACCATGTTGCCAAATACTCAATTCGACACAAAAGATGACAAGGATGATGAGTAGAAGAATGATAAGCAAAAACCTTTTGGCTCAAATCTAAGTCAATCTTCTAAGGCAGAAAGAGAGTAGATGATAAAGAGGAGAAAGGGAGAAGAAGAATGTTAGATATATTTGATAATGTCATGGCTAATGTGATTTATGTTTAGTTTTCAGATCTTACTTAAACAGGATAAATCAGTACTTACTGGAAGTCAGGACTTAAGGATATCAGTACTTATATTATCAGGAGGTAATCATCAGAAGATGGATATCAGAACTTAAGTACTGAAGGACGTTCAGATAAGGAAAGCAGCTGGTTAAATGATAGAAGATCGAGACAAACCTAAGAAGAGATATGCATGAAGAAGGAATTCTATGAAGAATAGAATACTTGGAAGAAAAGATATCTGATTGATATATTTTAGGAAGCAGAATTATATTCTATATCAATTAGCGATTATCTTGTAACTGTGTAGTATATAAACACATACATACGGTTTACACTAAAAGTGTTATCACAATCGAGAAGATTATTCATTGTAACCCTAGCAGCTCTCGTAATATTTGTTCATCACTGAGAGAGAACAGTTCCATACTGTAACAGAGTTTATTGTTTCAATAAAGCTTTTTTTCTGTTACTTGAGTTATTAAAGTTCGATTTGATTGTACTATACACTGTATTCACCCCCTCTACAGTGTGTGTGTGACCTAACAAGTGGTATCAGAGCCTATCTGTTAACGCACAAATAGTTTAAGATCCAAACACAATCATGACTGAAACAGAAACTCCAACTAAGCCCACCAAAACTGAAGAACCTCCAAAGACACAAATTCAAAGCCGATATGAGACTATCAGAGTTCCCATATTGAGACCATCTGAATATGCCATATGGAAGGTGAGGATGATCATATTTCTGGAAGCTACAGATCCAGAATATCTTGATAAAATCAAGAAAGGGCCTCACAAACCAACCAAGCTCGTTGTTGCAGTTGCAGGTGAAGCAGCAAAGACTGTACCAAAGGAGAAGAGTGATTACACTGCTGAAGATATCGCATCAATTGCTAAGGATGCTAAGGTACAACACTTACTGCATAGTGCCATTGATAATGTAATGTCAAACAGGGTAATAAACTGCAAGACTGCAAAGGAGATATGGGATGCCCTGGAAACAAGATGTTAGGGAACTGATACGATTAAGAAGAACAGGAAGACAATACTCACTCAAGAGTATGAACACTTTGACTCAAAGGCTAATGAGTCATTGACTGATTTATATGATAGATTTGTCAAACTCTTGAATGATTTGTCACTGGTTAATAAGGAGTATGATCTTGAAGATTCAAACCTTAAATTCCTGTTAGCTCTTCCTGAATGCTGGGATTTGAAGGCAACAACAATAAGAGACAACTATAATCTTGATGAAACAACTCTTGATGAAATTTATGGAATGCTCAAGACTCATGAACTTGAGATGGAATAAAGAAGCAAGAGGAAAGGAGGAAAGTCAAGGACAGTTGCTCTTAAGGCTGAAGAAGAATTCCCCAAAGCAGCTACCTCAAGGAAAGACAAGGGTAAAGCTCTTTTCACAAAGTCTGATACTGAGTCATCAAGTTCTGAAAGTGATGATGACTCAGAATCTGAAAGCCTGCCTGAGACAGATGCTGATAAAGAGATGATGAAGCTGTGTGCTCTTATGGTGAAAGGGATCACAAAGATTGCATAAAGGAAGTTCAGGAAGGGAAAGAAGTTTTCCAGGAAAGGCACAAGTTCTGATAAGAAGAATTTGAGAAAATCTGAGAGCAGAGGAGGAAAGTCTGACAGAGGAGATTATACAAATGTCAAATGCTACAACTGTGGTGAGAAAGGCCACATATCTCCTGATTACAAGAAAGTGAAGAGTGACAAAGGCAAGGCTCTTGTCACAAAGAAGAAAAGCTGGACAGACACCTCAGATTCTGAAAGTGAGGAGAATTATGCCTTGATGGCAAATGCTGATAAAGCAAGTGCTGAAAGCAGTTCTGAAGCTACTGAATCAAAGGTACCTCAAACTACTTATGCATTTCATACTGATGATATTAATGAGTTGAGAAAATATCTTAAAACCATGTTTATAAGTTATAGAGATCAAACTTTAACATGTGAAAGATTAACTTCTGAAAACCTGGCTTTTAAGAAAAGAAATGATTTCTTAGAAAAGGAGTTAGTTATGTTCCATCAAACTCAGAAAGATAGAGATGATGTTTTTTATGTTAGGGATGAAGTGCTAAAAATGAATGAATCTCTAAAAGCTGAGTTAGAAAAGGAAAGAGAGGTTATTAGGACTTGGACTAACTCTGGCAGAAAAACTCAGAATCTGTTAAGTAGTGAAAACTGGAAAGAGGGCTTAGGTTATGGAGAGGATAAGAATGATAAAGGAACTATAGATATTAAGCCTGTAGTTGTTAAACAAAAGTCAAAGTTAAAACATGTTAAGTTTGTAGCTGTAAAGTCTGATAATGAGAAATCAAAAGTTAAAAAGGAATTAACTTCTGACAAACTAAAACAGGAAAAGACAACTGAAGTAAACGTAGGCTTAATGACTAAGAAGCAGCTTAAGCATAAGCTGAAAGATGTTAAGAATGTAAACAAGGTAAAATCACCTAGGAAAAATAGGAATGGAAAGGAAGGTGTGAAAAAAAGGAATGATTATAAGCCTGTTCCTGAAGCTCCTAGGAAAACGTGTCATAAATGTGGAAGTTCTAACCATCTGGCTTCTTTTTGCAGGAAGAATAAGAACATAAACTCCTTACCTTCAAAGTCAGGAGTTAAGAGTCAGTCTGTTAGATATAAGCCACAAAATCCTTGTTTTCATTGTGGTAGTTTATGGCATTCCATTTATACTTGTAAGGAATATCATAGTTTGTGCTATGATTATTATCAAATAAAATCTTCTTTAAAGAAAGTTTCCATTGTTCCTTCTAGTGTAAGTGCTGATTCAAAGTCTGATAGTGTAAATTCTGATAAGAAAAATGTTAACATAAACTCTGATGCTAAATCCGCTGCAAATGTTAACAAACTTAATAAGGCCAAAGGATCCAAGCATTTCTGGGTCCTTAAAACTAATCATTAGTGGTCTTTGTGATTGCAGGGCAACAGGAAAAACATTCTAGTTCTGGACAGTGGATGTTCAGGACATATGACTGGAAATAAAGCCCTGCTATCAGACTTTGTGGAGAAAGTTGGCCCAAGTGTTTCTTATGGAGATGACAACATTGGAAAAACATTGGGATATGGCAATATCAATCTTGGGAATGTCATCATTAAAGAAGTAGCTCTGGTCTCAGGACTTAAACACAATCTGCTGAGTGTTAGTCAAATATGTGACAGAGGTTATCATGTGGATTTCTTTGAAAAACACTGTGAAGTTGTAAGTAAATCTACAAGAAAAGTTATTCTGAAAGGATACAGGCGTGGTAACATCTATGAAGCCAAGCTTTCAACAAGTACTAATGGTTCTGCAATCTGTCTGATGAGTAGAGCATCAATTGAAGAAAGCTGGAATTGGCACAAGAAACTCTCTCATTTAAATTTCAACAATATAAATGAATTGGTCAAGAAAGATCTTGTGAGAGGACTGCCAAAGTCAGTATTTGCTCCGGATGGCCTTTGTGATTCTTGTCAGAAGGCCAAATAAAGGAAATCTTCATTCAAGAGCAAGACTGAATCATCAATTCTTCAGCCTTATCACCTACTACATGTTGATCTATTTGGTCCAGTAAATGTCATGTCTATTGCAAAGAAGAAATATGTTATGGTCATAGTGGATGAGTTCACCAGATACACATGGGTGTATTTCTTGCACACTAAAAGTGAAACTGCATCTATCTTGATTGATCATGTCAGGCAACTGGATAAATTGGTCAAAGATTCTGTGAAAATAATAAGGAGTGATAATGGTACTGAGTTCAAGAATTTGATAATGGAAGAGTTCTGCAAAAACCATGGAATTAAGCAGGAATTTTCTGCTCCTGGAACTCCACAACAAAATAGAGTTGTTGAAAGGAAGAATAGAACTCTCATTGAAGCTGCACGTACAATGCTTGATGAAGCAAAGCTTCCAACCTATTTTTGGGCTGAAGCTATGCAGACTGCTTGTTTTACTCAGAATGCAACACTCATCAACAAGCAAGGAAAGACACCATATGAGATGGTGAAGAAAAATAAGCCAAATCTGAAGTATTTTCATGTATTTAGATGCAAGTGTTTTGTTCTTAAGACTCATCCTGAACAGCTATCCAAGTTTGATCTAAAAGCTGATGAAGAGACCTTTGTTGGATATCCACTTTCCACAAAAGCCTTCAGAGTCTATAACTTGAGAACAAGAGTGATCATGGAATCTATCAATGTCTCTTTTGATGATAAGAAGATTACTGGACTTGAAGATTTTATTGATCATGATCAGCTGAGATTTGAAAATGAAGACTCAAATTCTGATATTGAAAATCCTGACAATCTAAATCCTGATACTACAAACTCTGATGGATCAAACTCTGATCTTATTAAAACTGTGATAACTACGCAAAAGGGAGATGCACCTATACAGGGGGAGCATACTCAAGATATAACCACATCTCAAGAAGCATCAGAACATACATCTGGCTCTTCAAGTTCTGATTCATCAAGTTTTGATAAGACAAGTACTAATAGTTCTGAAAATTTAAATTCTGAAGAATCCAACTCAGAGAGCATAGTTTCAGGGGGAGCATCAGAAAATGTTAATGAAGACAGCATGGATCATGGGGGAGCATCCAGTTCTAGAGAAAACCTTCCATCTGCAAGGAAGTGGACTAAATCACATACACCTGATTTGATAATTGGAAATCCTGATGCAGGTGTCAGAACTAGAACATCTACTTCAAGTGAATGTCTTTACAATTATTTTCTTTCTCAGACTGAGCCAAAGAAAGTGGAAGAAGCTCTTCAAGATGCTGATTGGGTGCAAGCAATGCAGGAAGAGTTAAATGAATTTGAAAGAAATAAAGTCTGGACCCTAGTACCAAGACTAAAGAACAAATCTGTTGTTGGCACAAAATGGGTATTCAAAAACAAAACTGATAGTGATGGCATAATTACAAGGAATAAGGCAAGGCTGGTTGTAAAAGGATATTCTCAACAGGAGGGAATTGATTATGATGAAACATTTGCACCAGTTGCTAGATTGGAAGCCATAAGGATATTTTTGGCTTATGCTGCTCACAAAAAGTTTACTGTCTTTCAAATGGATGTGAAAAGTGCTTTTTTCAATGGAGAATTGGAGGAAGAAGTATATGTTGAACAACCTCCAGGCTTTGTAGATTCCAAATATCCAGATTATGTCTACAGGCTTGATAAAGCACTTTATGGACTTAATCAAGCTCCAAGAGCATGGTATGAGACTTTAGCTCAGTTTCTTCTGGAAAGTGGATTTAACAGAGGGACAAATGACAAAACACTGTTCTAATTCAACCATTAAAAGGACTTACTTCTGGTTCAGATTTATGTTGATGATATTATTTTTGGTTCTACAAATGACAGACTTTGCAAGAAGTTTGCCAAACTGATGCAGTCAAGATATCAAATGAGTATGATGGGGGAACTTAGCTATTTTCTGGGCCTTCAAGTCAAGCAGAATGAAGAAGACACTTTTATTTGTCAAACTAAGTACACCAGAAATTTGCTGAAGAAATTTGGAATGCAAGATTGTTCAAGTGCATCCACTCCCATGGCCACTGCAACAAAACTGGACAAGGATACTGGTAAATCAGTATATATTACTGATTACAAAGGTATGATTGGCTCACTACTCTATCTAAATGCCAGTAGACCTGATATCATGTATGCTACCTGTCTTTGTGCAAGATTTCAAGCAGATCCAAGAGAACCTCACTTAACAGCTGTGAAAAGAATTTTCAAGTATCTTAAGGGAACTGCTGATCTGGGATTGTGGTATCCCAGAGAATCAGATTTTAAACTAATAGGTTACTCAGATGCATATTTTGCAGGTTGCAAAATTGATAGGAAAAGCACAAGTGGAAGCTGCCAATTTCTTGGAGGCAGTTTGGTTTCTTGGTTTAGCAAGAAACAAAAGTCAATTTCCACATCAACTGCAGAAGCAGAGTACATTGCTGCAGAAAGCTGTTGTGCACAGATTCTTTGGATGAAGAATCAGTTACTGGATTATGGGTTAACATATTTCAAAATCCCTATTTACTGTGATAATCAAAGTGCTATTGCTATGACAGGTAATCCAGTTCAACACTCAATGACAAAGCACATCAGCATCAGGTACCACTTCATAAGGGAACATGTGGATGAAGGTACAGTAGAATTGCACTTTGTTCCAACAGATCAACAACTAGCAGATATCTTCACAAAACCACTGTGTGAAGCTACTTTTACAAGATTGGTAAATGAACTTGAAATTGTTTCAGGTTCTTTCTCTAAATCTGCTTAGTTTTGATTTAATACATTAGACTTTATGCTCAGTATTTACAGAAATTACTCTCTTTGTGTATTCTGTGCTTAATTGAAAATTGCTCAAGTACTGACTGTTGTCTGATGTAACTTTCTAAACTCTGATAGTGATATGACTGTTTATGTAACTATTCAATCCTATGAGGATACCTGTGCTAGATGATGACCTAGTAATCTTCAATATACTAGAGATCCCATGTTAGAAGTAATTATTTATGTGGAAATCCATTGACACAAGCAATTTCTGATATTGAGCTTAGTTGAGTTTACTTTGTCTATCTTATGACTAAGTCACAAACTAGAATAATGCTTCTCATCTGTTAAATTCTGATGCTAGTAAATCTGTTGAATGTACTAAGTGCTGATAAATCTCACTTATCAAAATAAAAAGAAAAAGTATTAAGGAATAAAAATCAGGTACTCCTTTGAGGTCTAGAGTAAAAATGTGGAAGGGATGACCCAAGTACATTGCTGGTATTAAGTAATATGCATCAGAAAAGCAAAATATTTTCTTGGTGACTTTTCACACTCTATGATTACTGGAGAAATACTCTGATAATAGCATAAATTCTGATAAGCAGTCGTGACTCACTTACACTGAGAAGCCACTGTAAAATGGAATTTAAAAAGATGCACAAAATTAGCACAAAACAGTTGAGGTGGACTTAAACATGAACTCATTCAATAGTAGGCTTCAGAATAATGACATATTTTTAGTAAAGTTTTAGTTACGCCTTATTTCTAAGATGTACTGAAGTGAATCAGACTTTACTCTTTGTCTGATATCTAGCTTAATGCACACACTAAACACTCCATATGAATGATGAAAATTACTGTGGTGATCTATGTAATTTTAGATGAACAGTTTATATGTCAAATTGCATATATTCTGAGGACAAGTTTTGATTGAACGTTTTGATGATTAAGTTCTGAAAAATCTATATCAGAATTTGTGTGAAGAATTACAAAGATAGGCATTCATTTTTCGAGTTAAGAAATTATGTTCTGATAACTGTTAAATTCTGATATAAGTCTAAGTTCTGATATTATATACTGATCCTTTACTTGACTTATTTGTGGATAAAATCTAAAAATAGTCTCATTTTAAATCAGAATATGTTTGGGTAGAATATTAACAGTCAATCTAATTAGGGTTAGTAAAACATGTACATGCACAGTAATTTTTACTTGTTACTTGTGCGCATTAAACCCTGACTTACACTTCTAATGACTGTTTGTCGTCTTCCTAGTCTAGGGAGACGAGGTAGAATTAATTCTACCTGTCAGCATTAAATTTCCTTGCGTCTCCTGGCATTCTCTTGCCTATATAAACAAACACTTCATAACAGCCTACACATAAATTCTTTTCTCAAAAACTCACCTTCATTTTCTTCATACCAACAAAAATATGGTCAACTGCAATATGTTTTTAAACTATGAGACCTTCAACATGGAGCTGAGCTGTGAGGCATGGCAGCAGGAATGGCACGTCACTGACATTCCTGATGAGATTTGGGACTCGATTCCCCAGGAGGTTCTCGCCCACCTCCTGTTCTTTTACCTAGACTACCATCGCCATCTGGAGCGATTGGAGGAGGAAAGGATGGAAGCTCCCCTCCAGCAAGAGCAAATCATCAGACTCGCTATTCTTTTTGTAGAGAGTAGGAAGAAGAAATAATTTATTTTCTTCTTCCTGTTTTTCTTCATCATCAGCCTTGCCCTGCTTCTTGAGCTAGAACTAAGGCTGTTGATGTTAGGTTTAGAAGCTTAGGACAATTTTGTAAAGTTCTGATGTAATTTAAATTTCATGAATGTATTCTCTTAATATATTAATGGAATTTCTACTTTTTGCAAGTTTTTGTCTCTGAGATGTTTGTAATTTAAATGCACTGATAAATCCTGATATATCCATATTCTGATGACCATTTCCATTTAAATTTAAATTAAGTTCTGATCTTACAATATCAGTACTTATTTACTTGATTTAATTTTGGTCATTCTCATACTTGAATTTCTTCTCAGAATATTGGTGTTGCAGTGAAAAATAATTGAATAAGTGGGAACAATTTTAATTTTGAATTAAAACTGATTTACCTCGATTAATGGAATTACTGGGTAAGTGGAACGGTTTTTCCTTGAAAAACTGCAAGTGGGTAAATAATGATTACTGTTTTCCCGTGCCCATTAACTATTCATTATTACTGCATGTCTAACAGGTGTCCAACGGTTATATTTTTTTTTCACGTATAAGTAAGATAGAGAGAAGATTTTCCAATCTTTTATTTACTTTTACACTTTATCTCTCTTTCTTTGCTTTTACTCTCTTTCATCTCCTAACGTTGGTTTTTCATACAGACATTTTCCCAAACACCTAACAGGCAACTCTTAATTTTTGATTTTTCCAATTGCACCTAAGGATTTAATCATTGATGGAGCTAAGTTCGTTCCAAATAACTATGCTGCAATTCTCGATCATGCTGAAGCTCTGTCTGAGTTGCATTTTATGCAAGATCTTCTTGCACAGAGTGAAATTGGGTATGCATTGACCCAGGCTTCAGTCTTTTCAAGCCAACAAGTTCTGACGTTTTGGCGGACTGGGCACTTTGATAATGGTGGTACAAATGGTACTCCCAGTATTATTTTCGAAGTGGATGATTCTACACATGTGGTAACTCCTGGTACAATTCGCAAGGCCCTACATTTACCAGAAGGATGTACTTTTTCAACCCCGGAGGAATCAGCTCTTCAAGAGTTAATGGTCAGTTTGGGGTATGAGCAAAGTTTGGCTAAGCTTGGGCAGTTGAAAAGGGCTCATATCAGAAAAGAATAGAGCTTCTTCTTCGACTGCATCACTAAAACTTTTGGGAATAAGTGTTCCAACTTTGATGCCATTCCTATAATGAGTCAGCACATCGGGTATGCTATCATTCACCAAACTCATTTTGATTTTACAAATGCTGTGATAGGTTTTATTGGGGATAGGATGACAGAAGATAGGAATGTTGTCTACTTTGCTAGATTCTGTCAGCTTATATATAATTTATGTTGTGCTGATGAACCCCAACCTACCACTGATTTAACTCCACCTTTCAAAATTGCAAAACGAGCCTTTAATGACTTGGTAAATGCCGACCTTAAGAAAAAGGTGGTTAGACCTTTACAGATTCCTCAGTCTGTAAAACAGATCTTGGTAAATGCTGATCCTCAAACCTATAGATCTGTTTATCCTGATGTCCAACCTACCACCACCTCCCAAACACCACAGCAACCATCAGAACATACCACTCATCCATCTACACCTCAACCATCCCTCTAAACATATCTCAAATCATATCTCTCAACTTCACAGACAGCTCAACCTTCATCCTCAGCACCTACTGTGAAGCCTTCATCTTCCAAGCCTAAGAGGACAAAGACTGTTCCTCCAACACCTCAGAAGAGAAGGAGGATTATTTTGAGAGATGAGTCTGATAGTGAGGACCAGGTTTCTACATCAGAACCTGTTGTCAAAGAAGCTGAGAAAGTTCCTTCTCAGGAGGATTCTGGAATTGGAGGATCTAAACTTCTCAAAAGACTTAGAAGAATGACTTCTGCTGAACCTCCCAAGGAATCCCCACCTTCAAAGAGATACAAGAAATAGAGAGCTAAAAGGCCAGTTTCAGATGATGAGGAAGCAACAGCTAAGGAAGGAGATCAGGAATCATTGATCTCACAAGAACCAGAATTTGCTCAAGCCACTGCTTCTCCATTGACTCCAACTCATGAAGCTGCTATAGAAAAGGCCAACACACCATCTGTGTCTCCTGTTCAAAAGACTGTATCTCCTGTTGATTCAGGCACAAGTGCTGAAATTGATATTCAGAACCTGGTTGTGCCTGAGGTAGTTTACTTAGAAGCTCCAACAACAATTAATCCATCACCAACACCTGTTACTGATGCTACTCACACTCCAGAATTATCTACTACACCTTCTCTGTATCTAGATGCTGATCAGAATTTAGGTGAGCATCAGGATATGGCTGTTGATCAGAACTTGGAACCAGATCAGCACTTAGAAGCCTCAATTGCTTCTCATACTATTATTTTATCAGAATATGCTGATTCTGTAAGTTCTGATGCTGCAAACACTGATAATACTGGTGATGCTGCTCCACATGCAGATGCTGATGAAGCAGGTCCTTCAGGACATGCACCTCAATAAACTGTTCATAAATCTGAACTAGTTAAGAAGTTTTCTACAAGAGAAGCACCAGTGCCTTGGAGTGAAACTCCTGCAGGACAGGAGTGGACTAAGGAATGGAACTCAGTTACCTGTGTTCCATCTGCAAAGCATCTTGCTGAGCACTTGACAAAAGCTGATGAGATGTTAATTACTGATGATTTCAAAACACAGCTTCGAGTCACTGCATTGAGTACTAAACATCTACAAGGTCTCCATTCAACTACTCATGCAGATTTATATAAAATTCAAGAAGAATTAATCAAGCAAGAACAAGTTCAGAAACTTGATAAGAAAAAATTCTTCCAACCTACCTTTGACAGAGTTGCTTATATTGAGAAGACTCGAGAGAAACAACAATCTCAGATTGATGAAATTTTGAAAAATCAAGCTTCTCAGCAATCTCAACTTAATGAAATCCAAGCCTCAGTGGAATTGCTTGTCTCTCTTCTCTTACCTGCCGATGCCAAAAAGAGGGAGAAAGTAATTAAGTCCAAATGAAAAACTGATAAGACACTGAAGGGGAAGGATGATGAAAAAGATGACCAAGGAAACTCTGGAATGGGTGGAGGTCATAGTCAAGGTAGAGGTTTCTCATCAAGAAAAGCTGAAATCACAAGTCACATGACAAGTTCTGATGCTGGAAAAAGAATTACTTCTGCTACTGGTAAAAGGATAAGTTCTGATGAACTTTTAGATCTTGATGTAGAAATGTCAAGACAGTTATTTCTTAAGGAAAATCCAGGAATGGACTTGGAGAGTTTAATGGAAGAAGAAGCCAGACTTAAATCAGAAAAAGTCAAATCTAAATCTGAAGCTTCTGGTAAAAAGAAACTTCCAAAACTCAAAGGCATTGTGATAAAAGAAAGGACAAATCCTGAAGCAATCATGGCTAAATCACAACTGTAAATAGATCCAAGGTCCAAGGGCAAAGAGAAAGTTGGTGAACCTATCAAGGTTTATGTGCCTCCTGTGAATGAAGAAATTAATAATGAAGATGATGATCTTGCTCTGACTTCAAGAAAAGTTTCTAAGACAACCTCTGACATAGCTCAAGTTGTTCAGAGTCAAGAGATAGTTAGTTCAGATATTTCGAAGAAGCAAGTAACCTCTGACATAGTTCAAGTTAACTTGATATCAGAAGATAAATCAAAGGAAACCTCTGACATTGCTCATGTTAAACCTTCAAAGAAACTCCTACCAGGATTCACTAAAGCCAAACAGACTCAACCTTTGAAAACTGCTGCAAGTGGTTTTGAAGCAAGAGTGGTTACTGGAAAGGAAGCAAGAGATAAAACTGGATTGGGAAGTGCTGATGAAAGAAGAATACAGAACACTACCAATGATCCAACTTCCTTGAGTGAACCAGGTATTGGAGCAACTCCTGAGAGATTGAATCAACTGGAATCTGTACAAATGGTTTACCATACCTACTTGAAAGAACATATCTTGTTGTACTTCATGACAGATGGTAGGGTTTATCATATAAGGCAAAATACCATTCCATTGAAGTATTTTGAAGAATTGGAGCATGTACTATTCTTACTTCAAGTGGTTGATAGATTGACAGGAAGTGCTGCAAACTATTTGAAGGATCAGATTCAGAGACAGAAAAGGCTTTATTCTGTTAAGTCTGACAGCACATATCTTCCAAAGTACAGAGATCACAAGGGTGATATAGTTGAGATGAAGCCCAACACTGCCAAGATTATAATTACTTTTCTGGGTTACAGGGCTGTGGAATTCAATCTTGAGTCTGATAAGGCATATTTGATCAGACTGGATCAGGATATAAGAAAAGCTAGAATTAATGATCTCAGGGCTGCAATCTTTCAAATTGGTGAAGATACTGCAGAACTTAAAGATGCTAAAAGGAGGATGATTGATGAACTCAGATATGCTGAGAGATGTTTGTTGAAGAACTATCTCAGAACAACTCCTGACATCAGAGAGATCAGAAGATGAAGCCAAGTCAAGATCTACAACTGCTTAAATTCTGATATGAATACAGACTGAAGTTGTTATCAAAAGTTAAAGATTGGTAAAGCTTTAAGGACTGTAAGTTATAGTTATCTAGTCAAATTCTCATGCATTTGTACTTAATATTTTTGACATCATCAAATATCTGTTAAACTTGTATATTATGTTAATTTACAAGTTGGGGGAGATTGTTAGATATACTTGATAATGTCATGGCTAATGTAATTTATGTTTAGTTTTCAGATCTTACTTAAACAGGATAAATCAGTACTTACTGGAAGTCAGGACTTAAGGATATCAGTACTTATATTATCAGGAGATAATCATCAGAAGATGGATATCAGAACTTAAGTACTGAAGGACGTTCAGATAAGGAAAGCAGCTAGTTAAAGGATAGAAGATCGAGACAAACATAAGAAGAGATATGCATGAAGAAGGAATTCTATGAAGAATAGAATACTTGGAAGAAAAGATATCTGATTGATATATTTTAGGAAGTAGAATTATATTCCATATCAATTAGCGATTATCTTGTAACTTTGTAGTATATAAACACATACATAGGGTTTACATTAAAAGTGTTATCACAATCGAGAAGATTGTTAGATATATTTGATAATGCCATGGTTAATATGATTTATGTTTAGTTTTCAGATCTTACTTAAACAGGATAAATCAGTACTTACTGGAAGTCAGGACTTAAGGATATCAGTACTTATATTATCAGGAGATAATCATCAGAAGATGGATATCAGAACTTAAGTGCTGAAGGACGTTCAGATAAGGACAATAGCTGATTAAAGGAAAGAAGATCAAGATAAACATAAGAAGAGATATGCATGAAGAAGGAATTCTATGAAGAATAGAATACTTGGAAGAAAAGATATCTGATTGATATATTTTAGGAAGCAGAATTATATTCTATATCAATTAGCGATTATCTTGTAACTGTGTAGTATATAAACACAGACATAGGGTTTATACTATAAGTGTTATCATATTTGAGAAGATTATTCATTGTAACCCTAGCAGCTCTCGTGATAATTATTCATCACTGAGAGGTAACAGTTCCATACTGTAACAGTTTATTGTTTCAATAAAGTTTGTTTTCTGTTACTTGAGATATTAAAGTTCGATTTGATTGTACTTTATACTGTATTTACCCCCTCTACAGTGTGTGTGACCTAACAAGTGGTATCAGAGCCGATCTGTTAACGCACATACAGTTAAAGATCCAAACATAATCATGTCTGACACAAAAACTCCAACTAAGCCTACCAAAACTGAAGAACCACCAAAGACACAAATTCAAAGTCGGCATGAGACCATCAGAGTTCCCATACTGAGACCATCTGAATATCCCATATGGAAGGTGAGGATGACCATGTTCCTAGAAGCAACAAATTCAGAATACCTTGATAGAATCAAGGAAGGGCCTCACAAACCAACCAAGCTCGCAGTTGCAGTTGCAGGTGAATCAGCAAAGACCGTACCAAAGGAGAAGAGTGATTATACTGCTGAAGACATCGCATCAATTGCTAAGGATGCTAAGGTACGACACTTACTGTATAGTGCCATTGATAATGTAATGTCAAACAGGGTAATTAACTGCAAGACTGCTACGGAGATATGGGATGCTCTGGAAACAAGGTGTCAGGGAACTGATACAATTAAGAAGAACAGGAAGACAATACTCACTCAAGAGTATGAACACTTTGACTCAAAGGCTAATGAGTCATTGACTGACTTATATGATAGATTTGTCAAACTCTTGAATGATTTGTCATTGGTTGATAAGGAGTACGATCTTGAAGATTCAAACCTTAAATTCCTGTTAGCTCTTCCTGAATGCTGGGATTTAAAGGCAACAACAATAAGAGACAACTACAATCTTGATGAAACAACTCTTGATGAAATTTATGGAATGCTCAAGACTCATGAACTTGAGATGGAACAAAGAAGCAAGAGGAAAGGAGGAAAGTCAAGGACAGTTGCTCTTAAGGCTGAAGAAGAATCCCCCAAGGCAGCAACCTCAAGGAAAGACAAGGGTAAAGCTCTTTTCACAAAGTCTGATACTGAGTCATCAAGTTCTGAAAGTGATGATGACTCAGATTCTGAAAGCTTGCCTGAGACTGATGCTGATGAGGAGATGATGAAGCTGTGTGCTCTTATGGTGAAAGGGATCACAAAGATTGCATACAGGAAGTTCAGGAAGGGAAAGAAGTTTTCCAGGAAAGGCACAAGTTCTGATAAGAAGAATTTCAGAAGATCTGAGGGCAGAGGAGGAAATTCTGATAGAGGAGATTATACCAATGTCAAATGCTATAACTGTGGTGAGAAAGGCCACATATCTCCTGATTGCAAGAAAGTGAAGAGTGAAAAAGGCAAGGCTCTTGTCACAAAGAAGAAAAGCTGGACAGACACCTCAGACTCTGAAAGTGAGGAGAACTATGCTTTAATGGCAAATACTGATAAAGAAAGTGCTGAGAGCAGTTCTGAAGCTGCTGAAACAAAGGTACCTCAGACTACTTATGCTTTTCATACTGATAATATTAATGAGTTGAGAAGATATCTTAAAACCATGTTTGTTAGTTATAGAGATCAAACTTTAACATGTGAAAGATTAACTTCTGAAAATCTTGCTTTTAAGAAAAGAAATGATTTCTTAGAAAAAGAGTTAGTTATGTTCCATCAAACTCAGAAGGATAGAGATGATGCTTTTTATGTTAGGGATGAAGTGCTAAAAATGAATGAATCTCTAAAAACTGAGTTAGAAAAGGAAAGAGAGATTATCAGGACTTGGACTAACTCTGGCAGAACAACTCAAAATTTGCTAAGTAGTGAAAATTGGAAAGAGGGATTAGGTTATGGAGAGGATAAGAATGATAAAGGAACTGTAGAAATTAAGCATGTTATTAAGCAAAAGCCAAAATTAAAACCTGTTAAGTTTGTAACTGTAAAGTCTGATAATGAGAAATCAGAAGTTAAAGAGGAATTAACTTCTGACAAACTAAAACAGGAAAAAACAGCTGAAGTAAACATAGGCTTAATGACTAAGAAACAGCTTAAGCATAAGCTGAAAGATGTTAAGAATACAAACAAGGTAAAATCACCTAGAAAAAATAGGAATGGAAAGGAAGGTGTGAATAAAAGCAATGATTATAAGCCTGTTCCTGATGCTCCTAGGAAAACGTGTCATAACTGTGGAAGTTCTAACCATCTGGCTTCTTTTTGCAGGAAGATTAAGAACATAAACTCCTTACCTTCAAAATCAGGAGTTAAGAGTCAGTCTGTTAGATATAAACCACAAAATCCTTGTTTTTATTGTGGTAGTTTATGGCATTCCATTTATACTTGTAAGGAATATCATAGTTTGTACTATGATTATTATCAAATAAAACCTTCTTTGAAGAAAGTTTTCATTGTTCCTTCTAGTGTAAATTCTGATTCAAAGTCTGATAGTGTAAGTTCTGATAAGAAAAATGTTAACATAAACTCTGATGCTAAATCCGCTGCAAATGTTAACAAAATTGATAAGGCCAAAGGATCCAAGCAAGTCTGGGTCCTTAAAACTAATCATTAGTGGTCTTTGTGATTGCAGTGCAACAGGAAAAATATTCTAGTTCTGGACAGTGGATGTTCAGGACATATGACTGGAAATAAAGTCCTGCTATCAGACTTTGAGGAGAAAGCTACCCAAATATTTCTTATGGAGATGGCAACATTGGAAAAATATTGGGATATGGCAATATCAATCTTGGGAATGTCATCATTAAAGAAGTAGCTCTGGTCTCAGGACTTAAACACAATCTGCTGAGTATAAGTCAAATATGTGACAGAGGTTATCATGTTGATTTCTTTGAAGAACACTGTGAAGTTGTGAGTAAATCCAAAGGCAAAGTTGTTCTGAAAGGATACAGGTGTGGTAACATTTATGAAGCTAAGCTTTCAACAAGTACTGATGGTTCTGCAATCTATCTGATGAGTAGAGCATCAATTGAAGAAAGCTGGAATTGGCACAAGAAACTCTCTCATTTAAATTTCAACAATATAAATGAGTTGGTCAAGAAAGATCTTGTGAGAGGACTGCCAAAGTCAGTATTTGCTCCTAATGGCCTTTGTGATTCTTGTCAGAAGGCCAAACAAAGAAAATCTTCATTTAAGAGCAAGACTGAATCATCAATTCTTGAGCCTTATCATCTACTACATGTTGATCTATTTGGTTCAATAAATGTCATGTCTATTGCAAAGAAGAAATATGTGTTGGTCATAGTGGATGAGTTCACCGGATACACATGGGTGTATTTCTTGCACACAAAAAGTGAAACTGCATCTATCTTGATTGATCATGTCAAACATCTGGATAAATTGGTCAAAGATTCTGTGAAAACCATAAGAAGTGATAATGGCACTGAGTTCAAGAATTTGATAATGGAAGAGTTCTGCAAAAACCATGGAATTAAGCAGGAATTTTCTGCTCCTGGAACTCCACAGCAAAATGGAGTTGTTGAAAGGAAGAATAGAACTCTCATTGAAGCTGCACGTACAATGCTTGAAGAAGCAAAGCTTCCAACCTATTTCTGGGCTGAAGCTGTGTAGACTGCTTGTTTTACTCAAAATGCAACACTCATTAACAAGCAAGGAAAAACACCATATGAGATGGTGAAGAAAAAGAAGCCAAATCTGAAGTACTTTCATGTATTTGGATGCAAGTGTTTTGTTCTCAACACTCATCCTGAACAGCTATCCAAATTTGATCTAAAAGCTGATGAAGGAATCTTTGTTGGATATCCAGTTTCCACAAAAGCCTTCAGAGTCTATAATTTGAGAACAAGAGTGGTCATGGAATCTATCAATGTCTCTTTTGATGACAAGAAGATTACTGGTCTTGAAGATTTTATTGATCATGATCAGCTGAGATTTGATAATGAAGACTCAAATTCTGATACTGAAAATCCTGACAGTCTAAGTCCTGATACTGTAAACTCTGATGGATTAAACTCTGATGTTATTGAAACTGTGGTGACTACGCCAAAGGAAGATGCACCTATGCAGGGGGGGCATACTCAAGATCTTACCACATCTCAAGAAGCATCAGAACATACATCTGGCTCTTCAAGTTGTGATTCGTCAAGTTCTGATAAGCCAAGTTCTGATAGTTCTGAAAATCTAAATTTTGAAGAATCCAACTCAGAGAGCATAGTTTCAGGGGGAGCATCAGAAAATGAAAATGAAGATAGCATGGATCATGGGGGAGCATCCAGTTCTAGAGAAAACCTTCCATCTGCAAGGAAGTGGACTAAATCACATACACCTGATTTGATAATTGGAAATCCTGATTCAGGTGTCAGAATTAGAATAGGTAGTTCAAATGAATGTCTTTACAATTATTTTCTCTCTCAGACTGAGCCAAAGAAAGTGGAAGAAGCTCTTCAAGATGCTGACAGTGATGGCATAATTACAAGGAATAAGGCAAGGTTGGTTGCAAAAGGATATTCTCAACAGGAGGGAATTGATTATGATGAAACATTTGCACCAGTTGCTAGGTTAGAAGCCATAAGAATATTTTTGGCTTATGCTGCTCAGAAAAAGTTTACTGTCTTTCAAATGGATGTGAAAAGTGTTTTTCTCAATGGAGAATTGGAGGAGGAAGTATATGTTGAACAACCTCCAGGCTTTGTAGATTCCAGACATTCAGATTATGTCTACAGGCTTGATAAAGCATTTTATGGACTTAAGCAAGCTCCCAGAGCATGGTATGAGACTTTAGCTCAGTTTCTTCTGGAAAGTGGATTTAACAGAGGAACTATAGACAAAACACTGTTCTACCTCAACCATGGAAATGACTTACTTCTGGTCCAGATTTATGTTGATGATATCATTTTTGGGTCTACAAATGACAGACTTTGCAAGAAGTTTGCCAAACTGATGCAGTCAAGGTATCAGATGAGTATGATGGGGGAACTTAGCTATTTTTTGGGCCTTCAAGTCAAGCAGAATGAAGATGGCACTTTTATTTGTCAAACTAAGTACACCAGAAACTTGCTGAAGAAATTTGGAATGCAAGATTGTTCAATTGCATCCACTCTCATGGCCACTACAACAAAACTGGATAAGGATACTGGTAAATTAGTAGATATTACTAATTACAGAGGTATGATTGGCTCTCTACTCTATCTAACTGCTAGTAGACCTGATATCATGTATGCTACCTGTCTTTGTGCAAGATTTTAAGCAGATCCAAGAGAACCTCACTTAACAGCTGTGAAAAGAATTTTCAAGTATCTTAAAGGCACAGCTGATCTGGGATTGTGGTATCCCAGAGAATCAGATTTTAAACTAATAGGTTACTCAGATGCAGATTTTGCAGATTGCAAAATTGATAGGAAAAGCACAAGTGGAAGCTGCCAATTTCTTGGAGGCAGATTGGTTTCTTGGTTTAGCAAGAAACAAAAGTCAATTTCCACATCATCTGCAGAAGCAGAATATATTGCTGCAGGAAGCTGTTGTGCACAGATTCTTTGGATGAAGAATCAGTTACTGGATTATGGGTTAACATATTTCAAAATCCCTATTTACTATGATAATCAAAGTGCTATTGCTATGACAGGTAATCCAGTTCAACACTCTATGACAAAGCACATCAGCATCAGGTACCACTTCATCAGGGAACATGTGGATGAAGGTACAGTGGAATTGCACTTTGTTCCAACAGATCAACAACTAGCAGATATCTTTACAAAACCATTGTGTGAAGCTACTTTTACAAGATTGGTAAATGAACTTGGAATGGTTTCAGGTTCTTTCTCTAAATCTGCTTAGTTTTGTTCTGATGCATCAGACTTTATGATCAGTATTTACAGAATTTAATCTCTTTGTGTATTCTGTGCTTAATTGAAAAATATGTTTAAGTACTGACTGTTGTCTGATCAATGTTTCTAAACTCTGATAGTGTATGTCTATTTAGGTAACTATTCAATCCTATGAGGATAACTGTGCTAGATACTGACCAAGTAGTCTTCAATAAACAAGGGATCCCATGTAAGAAGTAATTATTTTTGTGGAAATCTATTGACACATGCAAATTCTGATAATTGAGCTTAGTTGAGTTTACTTGGTCTATCTTATTACTAAGTCACAAACTAGAATATTGCTTCTCATCTGTTAAGTTCTGATGCTAGTAAATCTGTTAAATGTACTAAGTGTTGATAAACCTCTCTTATCAAAAGAAAAAGAAAATAATCATGGATTAAAATCAGGTACTCCTTTGAGATCTAGAGTACAAATGTGGAAGGGACGACCCAAGTGCATTGCTGGTATTAAGTAAATATGCATTAGAAAAGCAAAACATTTTCTTGGTGACTTTTCACACTCTATGATTACTGGAGAAATACTCTGATAATAGCATAAATTCTGATAAGCAGTCGTGTCTCACTTACACTGAGAAGCCACTGTAAAATGGAATTTAAAAAGATGCACAAAATTAGCCAATATAGTTGAGGTGGACTCAAGCATGAACTCATTCAACAGTAGGTTTCAGAATAATGACAGCTCTTTAGCAAAGTTTTAGTTATGCCTTATTTCTAAGATGTACTGAAGTGAATCAGACTTTACTCTTTGTCTGATATTTAGCTTAATGCACACACTAACCACTCCATATGAATGATGAAAATCACTGTGGTGATCTATGTTGTTTTAGATGAACAGTTATTGTGTCACATTGCACAAATTCTGAGGACAAGTTCTGATTGCATGTTCTGATGATTAAGTTCTTAAGAATATAAATCAGAATTTGTGTGAGGACTTACTAAGATAGGCATTCCTTTTTCGAGTTAAGAAATTATGTTCTGATATAAGTCTAAGTTCTGATATTACAGTCTGATTCTTTACTTGACTTATTTGTGGATAAAATTTGACAACAGTCTCAGTTTAAACCAGAATATGTTGAAGTGGAAGATTAATAGTCACTATAGTTAGGGATAGTGGTACTCGTACATGAACAGTCAACTTTTACTTGCTTCTTGTGCGCATTAAACCATGTTTTCTCTTTCCAATGAATGTTTTTCTTTTTCCAAGTCTGGGGAGACGAGGTAGAATTAATTCTACCTGTCAGCATTAAATTTCTTTGCGTCTCCTGGCATTCTCTTGCCTATATAAGCAACCACTTCACATCAGCCTTCCCATCAAATCTTTTCTCACAAACTCACCTTCATAATCTTTATATCAAAAACACCATGGTCAATTACAATATGTTTTTGAACTACGAAACATTCAATATGGAGCTGAGCTGTGCCGATTGGCAGCAGGAATGGCACATTACTGCCATTCCTGATGAGATATGGGACTCCGTTCCCCAGGGGTTACTCACCCACCTCCTGTTCTTCTACATGGACTACCAGCGCCATCTGGAGCGATTGGAGAAGGAAAGGCTGGAAGCTCTCCGCCAGCAAGAGCGAATCATACGACTCGCTATTCTGTTTGTCGAGAGTAGGAAGAAGAAATGATTTATTTTCTTCTTCCTGTTTTTCTTCATCATCAGCCTTGACCCGCTTCTTGAGCTAGGACAAAGGCTGTTGACGTTGGGTTTAGCAGCTTAGGGAAATCTTGTACAAGTTCTGATGTAATTTAAATTTCATGAATGTATTCTCTTGATATATTAATGAAATTTGTTTTTGTTTAAAGATCTTGTCTCTGAGATATTTTGTAATACATTGATAAATCCTGATACATATTCATATTCTGATGACCATATAAATTCTGTTTTAACTTAAGTTCTGATTTTATTTTATCAGTACTTGCTCGTCTGATTTATTATGGTCATTTTCACTCATTTTTTTTTCTTCAGAATATTGATGTTGCAGTGAAAAATAATTAAATAAGTGGGAACAGTTTCAATTTTGAATTAAAACTGTTTCACCTTGATTAATGGAATAACTTGGTAAGTGAAACGGTTTTTCCTTGAAAAACTGCAAGTGGGTAAGTAATGATTACTGTTTTCTCGTGCCCATTAACTATTCGTTTTTACTGCATGTCTGACAGGTGTCCAACGGTTACATTTTTTTTTCAAAAGTATAAGTAAGACAGAGAGAGGATTTTTTAATCTTTTATTTCCTTTTACACTTTTTCTCTCTATTTGCTTTTACTCTCTTTCTTCTTCTAACATTGGTTTTTCATATAGACATTCTATCAAACACCTAACAGACACTTATACATCTCGATAAATTTCATGGCACCTAAGGATTTAATCATTGATGGAGCTAAATTTGTTCCAAACAACTATGCTGCAATTCTTGATAATGCTGAAGCTCCGTCTGAATTGCATTTTGTGCAAGATCTTCTTGCACACAGTGAAATCGGGTATGCATTGACCCAACCTTCAGTATTCTCAAGCCAACAAGTTCTGACACTTTGGAGGACTGGAAACTTTGATAATGGTGGTCAAAATGGTACTCCTAGTATTGTTTTCGAAGTGGATGATTCTCTATATGCAATCACTCCTGGTACAATCCGCAAGGCTCTACATCTCCCAGAAGGATGTACTTTTTTCAATTCCAGAGGAATCAGCTCTTCGGGAGTTACTGGCCAGTTTGGGGTATGAACAGAGATTGGCAAAGCTTGGGCAGTTGAAACGGGCTCATATCAGAAGGGAATAGAGCTTCTTCTTCGACTGCATCACTAAAGCTTTTGGGAACAAGTGTTCGAATTTTGATGCCATCCCCATAATGAGTCAGCACATCGGGTATGCCATTATAATACAAACTCATTTTGATTTTGCAACGGCTATAATAGGTTTTATTGGGGATAGGATGATAGAGGATAGGAATGTTGTTTACTTTGCTAGATTCTGTCAACTTATATATACTTTTTGTACTGATGAACCTCGACTAACCAGTACCTTAACTCCACCTTTCAAAGTTGCAAAATGTTACTTTAATGACCTGGTAAATGCTGACACTAAGAAACCAGTGGTTAGACCTTTACAGATTCCCCAGTCTGTAAAACAGATCTTAGTAAATGCTGATCCTGATTCCTATAGATCTGTTTATCCTGATGTCCAACCAACAACCACCTCCCAAACACCACAACAACCATCAGAACATACCACTCATACTACTCAACCAACCCTCAGGCAATATATCAAATCCTATCTCTCCACTTCACAGACAGTTCAACCCTCATCCTCAGCACCTACTGTGAAGCCTTCATCTTCCAAGCCTAAGAGGATAAAGACTGTTCATTAAACACCTCAAAAGAGAAGGAGGATTGCTTTGAGAGATGAGTCAGACAGTGAGGAACAGGTTTCTACATCAGAACCTGTTGTTAAAGAAGCTGAGAAAGTGACTTCTCAGAAGGATTCTGGAATTGGGGGATCTAGGCTTCTCAAGAGGCTTAGAAGAATGACTGTTCCTGAAACTCCCAAGAAATCCATATCTACAAAGAGATACAAGAAACAGAGGGCAAAAAGGCCTGTTTCAGATGATGAAGAAGCAGCAGCTAAGGAAGGAGATCAGGAATCTCTGATCTCACAAGAAAAGGAATCTGCTAAAGTCACTACTTCTCCATCAACTCCATCTCAGGACGCTATTCCTGAATAGGCCAACACACCATCTGTGTCTCCTATTCAAAAGTTTGTATCTCCTGTTACTACAGGCACAAGTGCTGATATTGATATCCAGACCTTGGTTGTGCCTGAAGTAATTCTCTTAAAAGCTCCTACAATAACTAATCCATCAACAACACCTGTTACTGATGCTGCTCAAACTCCAGAATTATCTACTACACCTTCTCTGCATCTGGATGCTGATGATCAGAATATAGGTGAGCATCAGGACATGGCTGTTGATCAGAACTTAGAACCAGATCAGCAATTAGAGGATGCTGAAGCCTCCATTGCTACTCACATTGTTGTTTTATCAGAAAATTCTGATTCTGTAAGTTCTGATGCTGCAAATGCTGGAGATACTGGTGATGCTGCTCCAAATGTAGATGCTGATGAAGCAGGTCCTTCAGGACATGCTCCTCAACAAACTGTTCTTAAATGTGAACTTGTTAAGAAGTTTGTTACCAGAGAAGCACCAGTGCCTTGGAGTGAAACTCCTGCAGGACAAGAGTGGACTAAGGAATGGAACTCAGTTTCCTGTGTTCCAAATGCAAAGTATCTTGCTGAGCACTTGACTAAAGCTGATGAGATGTTAATTACTGATGATTTCAAAACACAGCTTAGAGTCACTGCATTGAGTACTAAACATTTACAAGGTCTCCATTCAACTACTCATGCGGAGCTACACAAGATTCAGGAAGAATTCATCAAACAGGAACAAATTCAGAAAATTGACAAGAAAAAGTTCTTCCAACCTACCTTTGACAGGATTGCTTATATTGAGAAGACTCAAGAGAAACAACAAGCTCAGATTGATGATATTCTGAAAAATCAAGCTTCTCAGCAATCTCAACTTACTGAAATCCAAGCCTCAGTGGAATTGCTTGTCTCTCTTCTACTACCTGCTGATGCCAAAAAGGGGGAGAAAGTAATTAAGTCCAAATGCAAGACTATTGACAAGACACTAAAAGGGAAGGATGATGAAAAGGATGATCAAGGAAACTCTGGAATGGGTAGAGGTCATAGTCAAGGTAGAGGTTTCTCATCAAGAAAAGCTGAAATCACAAGTCACAGGACAAGTTCTGATACTGGAAAAAGAATTAGTTCTGCTACTGGTAAAAGGATAAGTTCTGATGAACTTTTAGATCTTGATGAAGAAATGTTAAGACAGTTATTTCTTCAGGAAAACCCATGAATGGACTTGGAGAGTTTAATGGAAGAAGAAGCCATATTTAAATAAGAGAAAGTCACATCTAAATCTGAAGCTTCTGGTAAAAAGACACTTCCAAAACTCATAGGCATTGTGATAAAAGAATGGACAAATACTGAAGCAACATTGGCTAAATCACAACCGCAGATAGATCCAAGATCCAAGGGTAAAGAAAAGGTTGGTGAACCTATCAAGGTTTATGTGCCTCCTGAGAATGAAGAAATCACTGATGAAAAGGATGATCTTGCTCTGACTTCAAGAAAAGTTCTTAAAACAACCTCTGGCATGGCTCAAGTTGTTCAGAGTCAAGAGACAGTAAAATCTGATATTCCAAAGAAGCAAGTAACCTCTGACATAGCTCAAGTTAACTTGATATCAGAAGATAGATCAAAGACACTCCTACAAGGATTCACTAAAGCAAAACAGACTCAACCTTTGAAGACTGCTGCAAGTGGTTTTGAAGCAAGAATAGTTACTGGAAAGGAAGCAAGAGATAAAACTGGATTGGGAAGTGCCGATGAAAGAAGAATACAGAACACTACCAATGATCCAACTTCCTTGAGTGAACCAGGTATTGGAGCAACTCCTGAGAGATTGAATCAACTGGAATCTGTACAAATGGTTTACCATACCTACTTGAAAGAACACATCTTATTGTACTTCATGACAGATGGTAGGGTTTATCATATAAGGCAAAATACCATTCCATTGAAGTATTTTGAAGAATTGGAGCATGTACTATTCTTACTTCAAGTGGATGACAGATTGACAGGAAGTGCTGCAAACTATTTGAAGGATCAGATTCAGAGACAGAAAAGGCTTTATTCTGTTAAGTCTGACAGCACATATATTCCAAAGTACAGAGATCATAAGGGTGATATAGTTGAAATGAAGCCCAACACTGCTAAAATTATAACTACCTTTATGGGTTACAGGGCTGTGGAATTCAATCTTGAGTCTGATAAAGCTTATTTGATCAGACTGGATCAGGATATAAGAAAAGCAAAGATTAATGATCTCAGGGCTGCAATCTTTCAAATTGGTGAAGATAATGCAGAGCTTAAAGATGCTAAAAGGAGGATGATTGATGAACTTAGATATGCTGAGAGATGTTTGTTGAAGAACTGTTAGATATATTTGATAATGTCATGGCTAATATGTTTTATGTTTAGATTTCAGATCTTATTTGAACAGAATAAATCAGTACTTAACTGATCAGTACTTATACTGGACGTCAGAACTTAAGGGATATCAGTACTTATGTTATCGGGAGATAAGCATCAGGAGATAGATATCAGAACTTAAGTGCTGAAGGACGATCAGATAAGGACAGTAGCTGATTAAAGTTAAGAAGATCAAGATAAACATAAGAAGAGATATGCATGAAGAAGGAATTCCGTGAAGAATGGAATACTTGGAATAGAAGATATCTGATTGATATATTTTAGGAAGCAGAATTATATTCCATATCAATTAGCGATTATCTTGTAACTGTGTAGTATATAAACACAGACATAGGGTTTACACTATAAGTTTTATCATTATCGAGAATATTATTTACTGTAACCCTAGCAGCTCTCGTGATATTTTGTTCATCACTGAGAGATAACAGTTCCAGATTGTAACAGAGTTTATTGTTTCAATAAAGTTTGTTTTCTGTTACATAAGTTCTTGAAGTTTGATTTGATTGTAATAAACACTGTATTTACCCCCTCTACAGTGAAAGTGTGACCTAACAAGTGGTATCAGAGCCTTCTGTTAACACACATACAGTTAAAGATCCAAACACAATCATGTCTGACACAGAAACTCCAACTAAGCCTACCAAAACTGAGGATTCTTCAAAGACATCAACTCAGAGTCGATATGAGACTATCAGAGTTCCCATATTGAGACCATCTGAATATCCCATATGGAAGGTAAGGATGACCATGTTTCTGGAAGCAACAGATCCAGAATACCTTGATAGAATCAAGGAAGGGCCTCACAAACCTACCAAGCTCGCTGTTGTAGTTGCAGGTGAAGCAGCAAAGACCGTACCAAAGGAAAAGAGTGATTACACTGCTGAAGATATAGCATCTATTGCCAAGGATGCCAAGGTACGACACTTATTGCATAGTGCCATTGATAATGTAATGTCAAACAGGGTAATCAACTGCAAGACTGCTAAGGAGATATGGGATGCACTGGAGACAAGGTGTCAAGGAACTGAAACAGTTAAGAAGAACAGGAAGACAATACTCACTCAAGAGTATGAACACTTTGACTCTAGGACTAATGAGTCATTGACTGATGTATATGATAGATTTGTCAAACTCTTGAATGACTTGTCATTAGTAAATAAGGAGTATGATCTTGAAGATACAAACCTTAAATTCCTGTTAGCTCTTCCTGAATGTTGGGATTTGAAGGCAACAACAATAAGAGACAACTACAATCTTGATGAAACAACTCTTGATGAAATCTATGGAATGCTCAAGACTCATGAACTTGAGATGGAACAAAGAAGCAAGAGGAAAGGAGGAAAGTCAAGGACAGTTGCTCTCAAGGCTGAAGAGGAATCCCCCAAACCACCTTCCTCAAAGAAAGACAAGGGTAAAGCTCTTATCATAAAGTCTGATACTGAGTCATCAAGTTCTGAGAGTGATGATGACTCAGATTCTGAAAGCTTGCCTGAAACTGATGCTGATGAGGAGATGATGAAGCTGTGTGCTCTTATGGTGAAAGGAATCACAAAGATTGCATACAGGAAGTTCAGGAAGGGAAAGAAGTTTTCCAGAAAAGGCATAAGTTCTGATAAGAAGAATTTCAGAAGATCTGAAGGAAGAGGAGGAAAGTCTGACAGAGGAGATTACGCTAATGTTAAATGTTATAATTGTGGTGAGAAAGGCCACATATCTCCTGATTGCAAGAAGACCAAGAGTGACAAAGGCAAAGCTCTTGTCACAAAGCAGAAAAGCTGGACAGACACCTCAGACTCTGAAAGTGAGGAGAACTATGCATTGATGGCAAATGCTGATAAATCAAGTTCTGAGAGCAGTTCTGAAGCTGCTGAAACAAAGGTACCTCAGACTACTTATGCTTTTCATACTGATGATATTAATGAGTTGAGAAGATATCTTAAAACCATGTTTGTTAGTTATAGAGATCAAACTTTAACATGTGAAAGATTAACTTCTGAAAATCTTGCTTTTAGGAAAAGAAATGATTTCTTAGAAAAAGAGTTAGTCATGTTCCATCAAACTCAGCAGGATAGAGATGATGCTTTTTATGTAAGGGATGAAGTGCTAAAAATGAATGAATCTCTAAAAACTGAGTTAGAAAAGGAGAGAGAGATTATCAGAACTTGGACTAACTCTGGCAAAATAACTCAAAATTTGCTAAGCAGTGGAAACTGGAAAGAGGGCTTAGGCTATGGAGAAAATAAAAATGAAAAAGGAACTGTAGAAATTAAGCCTGTTGATAAGCAAAAGCCGAAGTTAAAACCTGTTAAGTTTGTAACTGAAAAATCTGAAAATGAGAAATCAGAAGTTAAAAAGGAATTAGCTTCTGACAAACTAAAACAGGAAAAGACAGCTGAAGTTAACATAGGCTTAATGACAAAGAAGCAGCTTAAGCATAAGCTGAAAGATGTTAAGAATGCAAACAAGGTAAAATCACCTAGGAAAAACAGGAATGGAAAGGAAGGTGTGAATAAAAGCAATAAATATAAATCTATTCCTGATGCTCCTAGGAAAGCGTGTCATAACTGTGGAAGTTCTAACCATCTGGCTTCTTTTTGCAGGAAGAATAAGAATATTAACTCCTTATCTACAAAATCAGGAGTTAAGAGTCAGTCTGTTAGATACAAACCACAAGATCCTTGTTTTCATTGTGGTAGTTTATGGCATTCCATTTATACTTGTAAGGAATATCATAGTTTGTACTATGATTATTATCAAATAAAACCTTCTTTAAAGAAAGTTTCTGTTGTTCCTTCTAGTGTAAGTTCTGATTCAAAGTCTGGTAGTATAAGTTCTGATAAGAAAACTGTTAACATAAAATTTGATGCTAAATCCGCTGCAAATGTTAACAAACCTAAAAAGGCCAAAGGATCCAAGCAAGTCTGGGTCCTTAAAACTAATAATTAGTGGTCTTTTTGATTGCAGGGCAACAGGAAAAATATTTTAGTTCTGGACAGTGGATGTTCAGGACATATGACTGGAAATAAGGCCCTGCTATCAGACTTTATGGAGAAAGCTGGCCCAAGTGTTTCTTATGGAGATGGAAACATTGGAAAAACTTTGGGATATGGCAATATCAATCTTGGGAATGTCATCATTAAAGATGTAGCTCTGGTCTCAGGACTTAAACACAACTTACTGAGTATAAGTCAAATCTGTGACAGAGGTTATCATGTTGATTTCTTTGCAGAATATTGTGAAATAGTTAGTAAATCTAAAGAAAAAATTGTTCTGAAGGGATTCAGGCGTGGTAACATTTATGAAGCTAAGCTTTCAACAAGTTCTGATGGTTCTGCAATCTGTTTAGTGAGTAGAGCCTCAACTGAAGAAAGCTGGAATTGGCACAAGAAACTCTCTCATTTAAACTTCAACAAGATAAATGAACTGATCAAGAAAGATCTTGTGAGAGGACTGCCAAAATCAGTGTTTGTTCCTGATGGTCTTTGTGACTCATGTCAGAAGGCTAAACAAAGAAAATCTTCGTTCAAGAGCAAGACTGAATCATCAATTCTTGAGCCTTATTATCTACTTCATGTTGATCTATTTGGTCCAGTGAATGTCATGTCTATTGCAAAGAAGAAATATGCGTTGGTCATAGTAGATGAGTTCACCAGATACACATGGGTGTATTTCTTGCACACAAAAAGTGAAACTGCATCTATCCTGATTGATCATGTCAAACATCTGGATAAATTGATCAAAGATTCTGTGAAAATTTTGAGGAGTGATAATGGCACTGAATTCAAGAATCTGATAATGGAAGAGTTCTGCAAAAATCATGGAATAAAGCAGGAATTTTCTGCTCCTGGAACTCCACAGCAAAATGGAGTTGTTGAAAGGAAGAATAGAACTCTCATTGAAGCTGCACGAACAATGCTTGAAGAAGCAAAGCTTCCAACCTATTTCTGGGCTGAAGCTGTGCAGACTGCTTGTTTTACTCAAAATGCAACACTCATTAACAAGCATGGAAAAACACCATATGAGATGGTGAAGAACAAGAAGCCAAATCTCAAATACTTTCATGTATTTGGATGTAAGTGTTTTGTTCTCAAGACTCATCCTGAACAGCTATCCAAGTTTGATCTAAAAGTTGATGAGGGAATCTTTGTTGGATATCCACTTTCTACAAAAGCCTTCAGAGTCTATAATTTGAGAACAAAAGTGGTCATGGAATCTATCAATGTCTCTTTTGATGACAAGAAGATCACTGGACTTGAAGATTGTATTGATCATGATCAGCTGAGATTTGAAAATGAAGATTCATATTCTGATACCTCAAGTCCTGATAGTCTAAGTCCTGATACTGTAAATTCTGATGGATTAAACTCTGATGTTATTGAAACTGTGGTGACTACGTCAAAGGAAGATGCACCAATGCAGGGGGAGCATACTCAAGATATTATCACATCTCAAGAAGCATCAGAACATACATCTGGCTCTTCAAATTCTGATTCGTCAAGTTCTGATAAGCCAAGTACTGAAAATCTAAATACTGAAGGATCCAACTCAGAGAGCATAGTTTCAGGGGGAGCATCAGAAAATGAAACCGAAGACAGCATGAATCATGGGGGAGCATCCAGTTCTAGAGAAAATCTTCCATCTGCAAGGAAGTGGACAAAATCACATACACCTGATTTGATAATTGGAAATCCTGAGGCAGGTGTCAGAACTAGAACAGGTACTTCGAATGAATGTCTTTACAATTCTTTTCTCTCTCAGTCTGAGCCAAAGAAAGTGGAAGAAGCTCTTCAAGATGCTGATTGGGTGCAAGCAATGCAGGAAGAGTTGAATGAATTTGAAAGAAACAAAGTCTGGACCTTAGTGCCAAGACCCAAGAATAGATCGGTTGTTGGTACAAAGTGGGTATTCAGAAACAAAACTGACAGTGATGGCATAATTGTAAGGAACAAGGCAAGGCTGGTTGCAAAAGGATATTCTCAACAGGAGGGAATTGACTATGATGAAACATTTGCGCCAGTTGCTAGGTTAGAAGCCATAAGGATATTCATGGCTTATGCTGCTCACAAAAAGTTTACTGTCTTTCAAATGGATGTGAAAAGTGCTTTTCTCAATGGAGAATTGAAAGAGGAAGTATATGTTGAACAACCTCCAGGCTTTGTAGATTCCAAACATCCAGATTATGTCTACAGGCTTGATAAAGCACTTTATGGACTTAAGCAAGCTCCTAGAGCATGGTATGAGACTTTAGCTCAGTTTCTTCTGGAAAGTGGATTCAACAGAGGAACTATTGACAAAACACTGTTCTATCTCAACCATGGCAAGGATTTACTTTTGATCCAGATTTATGTTGATGATATTATTTTTGGGTCTCCAAATGACAAACTTTGCAAAAAGTTTGCCAAACTAATGTAGTCAAGATATCAGATGAGTATGATGGGAGAACTTAGTTATTTTCTGGGCCTTCAAGTCAAGCAGAGTGAAGAAGGAACTTTTATTTGTCAATCTAAGTACACCAGAAACTTGCTGAAGAAATTTGGAATGCAAGACTGTTCAAGTGCATCCACTCCCATGGCCACTGCAACAAAACTGGATAAGGATACTGGTAATTCAGTAGATATTACTGATTACAGAGGTATGATTGGCTCACTTCTCTATCTAACTGCTAGTAGACCAGATATCATGTTTACTACCTGTCTTTGTGCAAGATTTCAAGCAGATCCAAGAGAACCTCACTTAACAGCTGTAAAAAGAATCTTTAAGTATCTTAAAGGAACAGCTGATCTAGGATTATGGTATCCTAGAGAATCAGATTTTAAATTAATAGGTTACTCAGATGCAGATTTTGCAGGTTGCAAAATTGACAGGAAAAGCACAAGTGGTAGCTGCCAATTTCTTGGAGGCAGGTTGGTTTCTTGGTATAGCAAGAAACAAAAGTCAATTTCCACATCAACTGCAGAAGCAGAGTATATTGCTGCAGGAAGCTGCTGTGCACAGATTCTTTGGATGAAGAATCAGTTACTGGATTATGGGTTAACATATTTGAAAATCCCTATTTACTGTGATAATCAAAGTGCTATTGCTATGACAGGTAATCCAGTTCAACACTCTATGACAAAGCACATCAGCATCAGGTACCATTTCATCAGGGAACATGTGGATGAAGGTACAGTGGAATTGCATTTTGTTCCCACAGATCAACAAGTAGCAGATATCTTCACAAAACCACTGTGTGAAGCTACCTTTACAAAATTGGTAAATGAACTTGGAATGATTTCAGGTTCTTTCTCTAAATCTGCTTAAACTTGTTCTATGTTATCAGACTTTATGATCAGTATTTACAGAATTAATCTCTTTGTATATTCTGTGCATTAATTGATAAATGTCTTTAAGTACTGACTGTTGTCTGATATATGTTTCTAAACTCTGATAAGTGATATGTCTGTTTCAGTAACTATTCAATCCTATGAGGATAATTGTGCTAGATACTGACCTACTAGTCTTCAATAAACAAATGATCCCATGAAAGAAGTAATTATTTCTGTGGAAATTTTATGACACAAGCAAATTCTGATACTTGAGCTTAGTTTAGTTTACTTTATTCATCTTATTACTAAGTCCCAAATTAGAATAATGCTACTCATCTGTTTAAGTTCTGATTCTAGTAAAACTGCTGAATGTACTAAGTGCTGATAAACCTCACTTATCAAAAGAAGAAGAACAAGAATTAAAAAAAAAATCAGGTACTCCTTTGAGATCTAGAGTAAAAATGTGAAAGGGACGACCCAAGTGCATTGTTGGTATTAAGTAAATATGCATTAGAAAAGCAAAATATTTTCTTGGTGACTTTTCACACTCTATGATTACTGGAGAAATACTCTGATAATAGCATAAATTCTGATAAGCAGTCGTGACTCACTTACACTGAGAAGCCACTGTAAAAGAGAATTTTAAAGATGCATAAAATTAGCACAAAAACAGTTGAGGTGGACTCATGCATGAACTCATTTATCAGTAGGTTTCAGGATAATGACAGCTCTTTAGCAAAATTTTAATTATGACTTATTTCTAAGATGTACTGAAGTAGATCAGACTTTACTCTTTATTAGTTATTTAGCTTAATGCACACACACATCACTCCATATGAATGATGAAATTTCTGTGGTGGTCTATGTTATTTTAGATAAACAGTCATTGTGTCATTTTTGCACAAATTCTGAGGACAAGTTCTAGTTACACGTTCTGATGATTAAGTTCTGACATTCATAACTAAGAACTTGTATGAGTATTTACTAAGATAGATATTCCTTGTTCGAGTTAAGACATTATGTTCTGATGACTGTTAAGTTCTGGTATAGGTCTAAGTTCTGATTTCTCAGTCTAATCCTTTACTTGGCTTATCTTTGAATAAATTTGATAACAGTCTCAGTTTGTACTCAAATATGTTGAAGTGGAAGATTAATAGTCACTATGATTAAGATTAATGGTTTTGTACTTGAACAGTCCACTATTTCTTGTGTCTTGTGCGGTCTAGACCATGATTCCTCTTTCCAATGACTGTTATTCTTTTTCAAAGTCTAGGGAGACGAGGTAGAATTAATTCTACCTGTCAGCATTAAATATCTTTGCGTCTCTTGGCATTCTCTTGCCTATATATGCAACCACTTCACATCAGTCTTTCCATCACATTCTTCTCACACACTTATCCTCCTTCTTCTGTCAAAAACACAATGGTTCGATACAACATGTTTTTGAACACACAAACCTTCACAATGGAGCTCAGTTGTGCCGAGTGGCAGCAGGAGTGGCATATAACAGCCATTCCTGAGGAGATCTGGGACTCTGTCCCACAGGAGGTGCTGGCTCACCTTCTATTCTTCGAGATGGATTACCATCGTCATCTGGAGCGCCTGGAGGAGGAAAGGCGGGAAGCTATCCGTCAGCAAGAGCGAATCATTCGACTCGCTATCTTGTTTGTCGAAGATAGGAAGAGGAAGATGACTTAATCTCGTCTTCTTCCTGTTCTTCTTCATCCTCAGCTTTGTCAGGCTTCTTAGCTAGGACTAAAGCTGTTGACGTTACGATTAGAAGCTTAGGGAAAATCTTGTATTGATGTAATTTCTATTTCATATATGTATTGACTTGATATATTAATGAAAACTGTTTTTACTTCAAGATTTTGTCTCTGAGTTATTTTATCTTGTGTTGTTAAATCCTGTTGATATTCTGATGACCATTTAAATTTTGTCTTTATTTAAGTTCTGATTCTTTGTCAGCACTTATTCATCGAAATTATCTCGGTCATTTTTAACATGATTCATTTTCAGAATATTAATGTTGCAGTGAAAAATAATTCAATCAGTGCTAACGGTTTTAATTTTGAATTAAAACTATGTCTCTTGATAACTGAAATGGTTTTTCCTTGAAACAAGGCAACTGGGTAAGTAATCATTCCTGTTTTCCTCGAGCCCAGTAACTATCCGTTATTACTGCATGTCTGACAGGTGTCCAACGGTAACATTTTTTTCCAGAGTATAAGAACAACAGAGAGAAGATTTCTTTAATCTTTTATTTTCTTTATACTTTATCTCTCTTCTTACTTTTACTCTCTTTCTCATTCTTTCTCACGTTGGTTTTTCATACAGACATTATCTCAAACACCTAACAGGCATACTTGAATTTCAATATTTTTTCATATGGCACCAAAGGATTTAATCATTGATGGAGCAAAGTTTGTTCCAAACAACTATGCTGCAATTCTTGATCATGCTGAAGCTCCATCTGAATTGCATTTTGTGCAAGATCTTCTTGCACATAGTGAGGTTGGGTATGCCTTAACTCAGCCTGAATTATTTTCAAGTCAACAAGTTCTGCGGTTCTGGAGGACTGGAGTTTTTGATGATGGTGGTAAACGAGGAACTCCCAGTATTATCTTCCAAGTGGGTGATTCATCCTATGTAGTCACTCCTGGTACAGTACGAAGAGCATTACATCTTCCAGAAGATTGTACCTTCTCTATACCAGAGGAATCAGAACTTCGGGGGTTAATGACTGATTTGGGATATGAAAAGAGTCTGACGAAACTTGGACAGTTGAAACGGGCTAATATCAGAAGAGAATGGAGTTTCTTCTTCGATTGCATCACCAAGGCTTTTGGCAACAAGTGTTCAAATTTTGATGCCATCCCAATTCTGAGTCAGCACATCGGGTATGCTATTATCCATCAAACTCATTTTGATTTTGCAACTGGAATAATTGGTTTTATTGGGGATAGGATGACAGAGGATCGAGATGTTGTTTATTTTGCTAGATTCTGTCAACTTATTTATACGTATTGTACTGCTGAACCCCAGTTAGTCAGCACTCAAACCCCACCTTTTAAGGTTGCAAAAAGGTACTTTAACGACCTGGTAAATGCTGACACAAAGAAATCAATGGTGAGACAATTACAGATTCCTCAGTCTGTGAAACAGATTCTGGTAAATGCTGATCCTGCTACTTACAAATCTGTTTACTCAAATGTTCAACCAACTCACCATAACCAAAATCCATCAACCTCAGTCCCTACCTCTCATTCTACTCAACTACCCTCAGAACTTATCTCAAATCCTATCTCTCCACTTCACAGACTGCTCAACCTTCTTCTTCAGCACCTACTGTGAAGCCTACATCCTCTAAACCAAAGAGAACAAAGACTGTTCCTCAAACATCTCAGAAGAGGAAGAGGATCACCTTGAGAGATGACTCAGATTCTGAGGAACCGATTCCTTCTTCAGAACCTGTGGTAAATGAAGCTGAGAAGGTAACTTCTCAGAAGGATTCTGCAATTGGGGGTTCTAGGCTTCTCAAGAGGCTTAGACGTATGACGGTTCCTGAAACTCCCAAGGAATCCAAATCAACAAGGAAGTACAAGAAACAGAGGGCACAAAGGCCAGTTTCAGATGATGAGGAGGAAGCAGCTAAGGAAGGGGATCAGGAATCTCTGATCTCACAAGACAAGGAATTTGCTCCAGTCACTTCTTCTCCATCAACTCCATCTCAGGAACCTGTATCTGACAAGGCTAATTCACCTTCTATGTCTCTTGTTGATCCAGGCACAAGTGCTGAAATTGATATTCAGAACCTGGTTGTGCCTGAAATACTTTTCTTAGAAGCTCCAACAGCAAATAATCCTTCCACAACACCTGTTACTGATGCTGTTCAAACTCCTGAGTTATCACTAACACCTTCTCTGCATCAAGATGATGATGATCAGATTTTAGGTGAGCATCAGGATATGGCTGTTGATCAGAACTTAGTATCAGATCAGCAATTAGAGGATGTTGAAGCCTCCATTGCTACTCACACAGTTATCTTATCAGAAGATACTGATTCTCTAAGTTCTGATGCTGCAAATGTTGGAGATACTGGTGAGGCTGCTACAACTGTAGATGCTGATGAAGCAGGTCCTTCAGGACATACTCCTCCACTGACTCTTCCTAAGTCTGAACTGGTAAAGGAGTTTGTTATCAGGGATGTACCAGTACCTTGGAGTGAAACTCCTGCAGGTCAGGAGTGGACTAAGGAATGGAACTCAGTTTCATGTGTTCCAAATGCTTTACATCTTGCTGAGCACTTGACTAAAGCTGATGAAATGTTACATTCTGATGATTTTAAAACCCAGCTTAGAGTCACTGCATTGAGTACTAAACATCTACAAGGTCTCATTCCAACACTCATGCAGAGCTACACAAGATTCAGGAGAACTTTATCAAACAGGAACAAGTTTGGAAAATTGATAAGAAAAAGTTCTTCCAACCTACCATTGACAGGGTTGCTTATATTGAGAAAACTCAAGAGAAGCAACAAGCTCAGATTGATCAAATTCTGTCAAATCAAGCTTCTCAGCAATCGCAACTTACTGAAATCCAGACCTCAGTGGAACTACTTATCTCTCTTTTATTACCTGCTGATGCCAAAAAGGGGGAGAAGGTAATTGAGTCCAAATGCAAAACCAACAAGTCACTGCAAGGAAAGGATGATGGAAAAGATGACCAAGGAAACTCTGGAATGGGTAGTGGTCATAGTCAAGGTAGAAGGTTTACATCAAGACAAGATTAGTCACAGAACAAGTTCTGATACTGGGAAAAGAATAAGTTCTGCTGCTGGTAAAAGGATAAGTTCTGATGAACTTCTAGATCTTGATGAGGAAATGTCAAGACAGTTATTTCTTCAAGAAAATCCAGGGATGGACTTGGAAAGTTTAAAGGAAGAAGAAGCCAGACTTAAATCAGAGAAAGTCACATCTAAATCTGAAGCTTCTGGTAAAAAGTTACTTCCAAAACCTAAAGGCATTGTGATCAAAGAAAGGATACATACTGAAGAAACTTTGGCTAGATCACAACCACAGATAGATCCAAGATCCAAGGGTAAAGAAAAGGTTGGTGAACCTATCAAGCCTTATGTACCTCCTGAGGAAGAAGAAATTACTTATGGAAAAGATGATCTTGCTCTGACTTCAAGAAAAGTTCTTAAAACAACCTCTGACATGGCTCAAGTTATTCAGAGTCAAGAAATTGTAAGTTCTGATATTCAGAAGAAGCAAGTAACCTCTGACAGTGCTCAAGTTAACTTGATATCAGAAAATAAATCTAAAACACTCCTACCAGGATTCACTAAAGCAAAACAGACTCAATCTTTGAAGACTACTCCAAGTGGTTTTGAAGCAAGAGTAGTTACTGGAAAGGAAGCTAGAGATAAAACTGGATTGGGAAGTGCTGATGAAAGAAGAGTACACAACACTACCGATGATCCAACTTCCTTGAGTGAACCAGGTATTGGAGCAACTCCTGAGAGATTGAATCAACTAGAATCTGTACAGATGGTTTACCATACCTACTTGAAAGAATACATCATGTTGTATTTCATGACAGATGGTAGGGTTTATCATATAAGACAAAATGCCATTCCTTTGAAGTATTTTGAAGAATTGGAGCATGTACTTTTCTTACTTCAAGTGGATGACAGAATAACAGAGACTGCTGCAAACTACTTGAAAAGAACAGATTCAGAGACAGAAAAGACTTTATTCTGTTAAGTCTGACAGCATATATGTTCCAAAGTACAGAAATCACAATGGTGATATTGTTGATATGAAGCCTAATACTGCACAGATCAGAACATATCTTGGTATTAAGGGGCTTGAATTTAATCTAGAGTCTAACAAAGCTTATGTCATAAGACTAGATCGGGAGTTGAGAAAAGCAAAGATTAATGATCTCAGAGCTGCAATATTTCAAACTGGTGAAGATACTGCAGAGCTTAAAGATGTCAAACAGAGAATGATTGATGAACTCAGATATGTTGAGAAATGTTTGTTGAAGAATTATCTCAGAACAACTCCTGACATCAGAGAGATCAGAAAATGATGAAGCCAAGTCAAAGATCTACAACTACTTAAATTCTGATGTGTATACAGACCAAAGTTGTTATCAGAAGTTGAATTGGTAAAAGCTTTAAGGACTGTAAGTTGTAGTTATCTTGTCTATTTCTCATGCATTTGTACTTAATGTTTTTGACATCATCAAATATCTGTTAAACTTGTATATTTTGCTAATTTACAAGTTGGGGGAGATTGTTAGATATATTTGATAATGTCATGGCTAATATGTTTTATGTTTAGATTTCAGATCTTATTTGAACAGAATAAATCAGTACTTAACTGATCAGTACTTATACTGGACGTCAGAACTTAAGGGATATCAGTACTTATGTTATCAGGAGATAAGCATCAGGAGATAAATATCAGAACTTAAGTGCTGAAGGACGATCAGATAAGGACAGTAGCTGATTAAAGTTAAGAAGATCAAGATAAACATAAGAAGAGATATGCATGAAGAAGGAATTCCGTGAAGAATGGAATACTTGGAATAGAAGATATCTGATTGATATATTTAGGAAGCAGAATTATATTCAATATCAATTAGAGATTATCTTGTAAATGTGTAGTATATAAACACAGACATAGGGTTTACACTATAAGTTTTATCATTATCGAGAATATTATTTACTGTAACCCTAGCAGCTTCTCGTGATATTTTGTTCATCACTGAGAGATAACAGTTCCAGATTGTAACAGAGTTTATTGTTTCAATAAAGTTTGTTTCTGATTACATAAGTTCTTGAAGTTTGATTTGATTGTAATAAACACTGTATTCACCCCCTCTACAGTGAAAGTGTGACCTAACACTGTAATAACCCCAAAATTTTGAACTTTTGTAACCTTATGAATAGTGTTTTTGCTGATATTGCTGAATAAGAAAACTGTTCATGCCACACTATGTAGGGTTTTTTTATGGATATTCTGAGATTTTATTGGTACTCTATATGGTATATAAGTGTATGTAAAGATCGTCAGAATCCAAATTTGAACCTTTGATTTTTCCCGAAAATCCACCAGATATCGAAAGAATTGAGTATAAGGTAACAGGACAAAAAGGATTTAAATTCAAGGATTTAATATAGGATCATAAAAAGGAATATAATGTATTGAGAAAGGTTAAGGGAACCGAAGTAATAAGATCCGGGTATGATCCCTCAAACGATAAACGAAAACGAAAGTTAAGCGAACCGTATAACAGATCAGCGGTTATTAGCCAAGTAATTAGGAGCTAATCAAAGAGTTAGAGGGGATGATGTCATCCAACCAATGAGAAGAGGACAAGATGGGAGGGTGACATCACATGATGACATAAGCATGACATAAGGGAAGGAATTGTTGGATGATTTAAAACCACACAAAGTTCAAGGTTAAAAAGGTAATTAACCAAAACAAATCAAAAGAAAATCAACCAACAAAAACAAACAAAGCAAAACACAAAATCATTTCTTCTTCAACCAAGGAGCTCTCGGCTTTTCTTCATTTCAAGAAGAAGAATTTTCAAAATTCAAGTTCCAAGCTTCCTAAATTGGTAAGATAATTATCTAGTACTCCTTATGCATAGTTATGGCTATTCTATAAGTTTAAGCCTCCAAATCATTCACAATCTTCTCCAAGAAATCAATGAAGAAGATAATGAATAGTGATTTCAAGATTTTTAACTTGATTTTTCTTGTTTTTCCTTTAAGATCCAAGCATCCCTAAGACATCTCAAGGCTTCTTAAGGCTTCCTAGCTACTCACATCACTTCAAGGAAGGTATATCATCTCCAAACCCTAGCTTTACTTTGTATATTAGGATGATTTGGTTTTATGGTAAAAGAGTAGCTTATGCTTGTAGGTTTAGAGTTTGGGTTGGAGTTGTAGTGAATTGAATGTTGAAACTTGTTGATTAGTAAAGGACTTAAGTATAGTTTTAAATTCATGATTGAGATAACATAAATTGGAGAACTTGAGGTTTTGGGGGCTGTTGTAGTGTGATATGGATGGACTTTGGTTGTATGAATGGATTGGGGTTGATTGGTGATTGTTTTGGAATAGTATAAATTGGGAAATCGCGTAAACATAGCCGTCGTAATGTCCGATTTCTTTAGACTGCTTTTGTTCATAACATTAGGACCCGAGAACTTCCTTCTAGGTTTTTACCATTGCAATGTTTAGATAGTTCATGTTACGAGCTTCGTTTTGATATGTGGTTCGTTTGATTCCGATGTACGGTTTAGGAGAAACGGCCGTTTTAAGTACGACGTTTCGTGAACGAACCATTACCCCTCGCCTTACTTTGAAACATATATTAAAGACCTTAAAGGACTAATTGGAGTATGAAACAATTATGTTAAGTGGATTAGGCAGTTGGTAAGGTACTCGCGAAAGAATCGCCTTAAAACTCATAATGGTTAAATTATTAAAAATGGTGGAGCCGAGGGTACTCGAGTGACTTAAGAGAATCAGTAAGCGCAAAGCGAGCGTTAGAGTCTAATTTGGTTAAAGTATAGATTTACAAGTGACTTTGGTTTAATTCCAACTTATATGTTGTTTATAGGTTACCAGACTCGTCCTAGGCCATTTATAACCCCAGTCGCTCAGGCAAGTTTTCTACCCGTAAACTGTTGTTGTGATGTATATGTGTATATGCATGATCTTGTGATAAATGCATATTTGTTATTAGCAAATTCTTGCGATATATTGGAGCATGTGATATGGTATATATGCATGCCTGTTTCGTATTCTTGATTTATATATCTGTTGGTTCAAATGCTTATTAGTTGCATAATACCTATGCTAGAGATAAGCAGTAGTTGCGTATACCCTTAGTATAGGGGATCCAAAGATGAACATATTTCTAAACCGGGAGTCGATGTTCGAGTATTATATATATATATATATATATATATATATTATATATATGGATATAGTTTTCAAAACTATTGATCAAATAAGGTTTATTCGATAACTTTATTTTATTTAATGAATATTATTTGAATATTCATTCGAGGACTTATGACTCTGTTTATTCTATTTAATGATTATTAATTGATATTCATTTGAGGATGTATGACTCCGTTTATTTTATTTAATGAATATTATTTATAATATTCATTCGAGGTATTATGACTCGCTTATTATTTAATAATATTCTTTATTTTATTAAAGAATAATGTTTCGATAATTAAACTTATTTTCGATTATTCAAATAAAGATAGTACTTTCGTATAAGTATATCTTTGGGTTATTATTCATTTCAAGTATGAGTTTTAAAACTTCTACTTCGATTATTTTATAAGGATTACCTTTATGAGAATATTATTTAAATAATAATATTCAGATATTTCTAATATATCGGGACTGATTTATTTTAATAAATCAGCAGTACTCCAAACATTCTTAAAAATGTTTTCGAGTCTTCAAAATGATTTCTAAAAGTTAGGGCGGATCCCAAAACTCATTCTTTTATATTTAAGATCCTCCTTTCGAAGGGGATTTAAATACTGGCTCAAAACCTGGGGGATCCGGCTTGTGGTGTATTTTACATTCGCAACGGTTGCTGTTTTGAGAAAACAATTTGATTACTTGCCCAACGTTCGGGAAGTAAGTCCCTCTAATTGAGTCGGCATAAGCGACAGGCCGGGGTACGGTCTATCAAAGTGTAAGTGGCTGGGTGGCAGTCCATCAACGCGTAAGAGGCCGGGTGGCGGTCCAGCACAAGGTCCTTACGTGGCCAGGGTGATGACGGTGGGGGATTCATCCATCTACTAGTAGAAAAGGTTACTTATTGGTATCTTTGCCTGATCAGCAAGATATCGGGTTTATGCCAAAATTCTTTCCCTTTCCAAAATTCATTGGATGTTACAACTCTGTTCATACTTTACATAACAGAGGTTCCAGGAAATGTTTAAGAGATATATATGTGGATATATATTCGGGACTAAATAAAGTATCTCGTAACTTTATTTCATTCAATAATATTTCAAAGATTGAATCTATTCAAGTCTTAACTTGTGGTCTCATCTATGGGATGACCTTTTGAAACCTATAATACTTTGAACAGTGGTAGTTCAAGTAGCCTTATAAATGATATAAGTATAGTGAAGTATTGGTAACTTCATCCTTGTTTTTGCTTATATCCAGTAAGTAATTATCTTACACTTGATAAAGGATTCTAGAAGTTATCCATTTAGATACTTGCATTATTGTTTACACTATATTATCTTGCGAGCTGTAATGCTCACTCTTGCTTTATTTCTTCATCACACAACAACAGTTAGGAAAGATGGCCAGACTCAAGCAGACCCAGCGCAAGAGCGTGGGAAGCGCCCGCGCCTTCCCGTTGAGATCATAGCTGCTATAGCTGCAGAGGTAGATCTATCTGTAGATCAGACCTTCTACTTTTGGGAATCAATTATGTATAATTATAACTTGTGGCAGATAATGGCAATTAATTGTAAACTTATCAAGTAATCATTTTGGGTTGTAATAACTTTTAAATTGTGGATTCAAAGACTTGTACTTATTTCAATTTCATCTCTGAGACTATAACGGGTTGTGGTGTGTGTTAGTGTGGGGTCACAACATAAGGTTAATTATTATTAATTAAGTGAAGTGATATTGTGGAAAGAAAGACCGTGACGACCCGGATCCCGACCCCGGATCTGGGGGTGTTACAGAAATGGTATCAGAGAGCTAAGCGTTATAAACCTCAGAGATGATGCGACGATGTAATATAAACTCACAAAGATAATAAGAACTCTTGCCAAGTTCATGGTCGGACTACTTAAAGTAGCGCTGACAGTTAAAACCCTTACGGGAACCCTTATAAGTATCATGATAGTAACTTAGTTCGTTTAATGTGTAGGCGCATGAGATAGAGGACCCTGAGATGTTCGAGCGTGAGCATGATGAGGCACTGCTAGATGTCGAGGATCAGGAGGAGCCTGAGATGGAGGAGGATGAGGAGGACCCCTCAGAGGAGTCAGAGACAGAGGTTGTTGCGATTTCAGATGAGGAGGACCCGGATGAGGTCCCAGTGGCTGAGGAGCATGTCGGAGCTATGGTAGTGTACACTGGTACCCCTTTACCCACACTCCCGGTGGTCAGAGCTCCTACCCCTCCACCACTATCTGGAGTTATGATGACAGCTCAGAGACCCATACTCCCGAGCCTAGGCAGACCGAGGAGGCACCCCCAGCGGCTCCGGATTCACCACCTCTCGACCCTGCCCATAGGCAGTCTTTGTTAGCCCACGGCTATGTTCAGGATGTACTGAGGACCCGAGTGGCGTTGCTGAGGCCCGGCTGGATGAGGCCAGGAGGGAGTTGGATGCGGAGAGGGCGGGTAGGCGTACCCGAGCTTATGAGACTAGGGCTGCTATACCCCGATCCTTGAGGAGGGAGCTGACGGGGATAGAGCTCACGTCCCGAGCGAGACTCAGATCGCTCCAGGGGGACAGGCATGGTAGGATCTCCAGGCGGCAGGCCGACTATATCTTCCGTCGTGTGATGAAAGGGTATGGGAGCTGACCCGCTCCGGTGTGTGATTCAGGACTGACGATGGGATAGTCTAGTTGTCTAGTTAGTCGAGGCCTTAGTAAGAGCCAATTTTCCGGGATAGTTGACTTGTATATAGCATCCCTTTTTCTGACTAGACAGATAGACTCTTGTGTATCACTTTTGGGACAGATGGCTGTAGCACTGTTGTACTTTTGACCAGATCAAACTATGTATTTCTCGCATTATGTATATATTTTGTCCTTTCGGTTCAGTTCCTTAGTGACGAGATCACTTTTTATCATTATTATTACTGCACTTCTTATTAGAACTGTCATAATATAATAGAATTGCGAGATACATTCTCCCCATTATAGAGCTATGCAAGGCACAATGTTGTGTATGATTGTGACCTAACGTTGAATTTTTCCCAATATTTTTTTTATCAGTATCATGCCGCCAAGAAAGATTGGAACTAGGGCGAACCCTGGATCTGAGGACCAGGGAAGCCATAACCAGGACGATAGGAACCAGGAACACAGTGAAGAGGAAGATGAGGATTATGTGAACAGGATGATCCCTATATGAAGAGAAGAGGAAACATATGATGTTGGATTTGAGAAAGGCTGAGGAAGGAGAAACTGAGGTTGAGCAACCATACCAAACCCAGGCATGGATCCCATGGGCCAGTTCATGCAACTACTAAGGCAGAACTTGGAACGTCAACCCAACCCACCCCTCAAGGAAATAACAATGCTGTGGCAAACTCTTTCAGGGCTTTTAAGTCCCTTAAGCCCCTGAGTTCCACGGATCAGCCGACCCAGTTGAGGCAAGGGCATGGTTAAAGGAAATGGAGAAATCCTTTGAGATTTGAGTATCGATGAGGCACAGAAGACTGTATTTGCTACCTACCTTCTGAAAGGAGAGGCAACTACTGGTGGGAGGCCAAGAAAAACATGGAGACAGATGCTATTATAACCTGGGAGATTCAGTCAGTTATTTCTGGGAAAATATTTCCGAGGTTTATGGAAAACCAGATGGAGCTCAAGTTCTTGGAGCTAAAGCAGAATAACTTATCTGTAGCAGAGTACGAAGCGAAATTTACTGAGTTATCAAGGTTTGTGCCGGAATTTGTAAGCACCGAGGAAAAGAAAGCAGGAGGTTTCAGCAGGGACTGAAACCGTGGATTCAGAATAGGGTGGCAATCCTTGAGCTTACTGATTATGCCACTCTGGTGCAAAAGGCAACAATTGTAGAAGCCGGAAGTGAACAGATGCAGAAGGAAAGAGAGAAGAAGGGAATAAAGAGGAAAAGTATGAGCATGGGTGGAGGTTCCGCAGGAAGGAACTTCCCAACTAGAGTTAATAGGGGAGCAGTGTCCCTACGGGAAAGGACATTGGGTTTAAGCGGCCAATGAGTGTAAATGTGAGCCAGAGCGGCCAGAAGTCCAGAATGTCCTATTCCAACCAGTCTCGACCCCCATTGCCAGCCTGTAACACTTGTGGAAGGATGCATTCTGGGGGTATAAAGGAAAGCCGGTAATCTGCTTCAAGTGTGGTCGAGAGGGTCACTATTCGGACAAGTGCACTTCGCCAACCCCCATTACCGCCCAACCACCACTTGTCATCAGTGTGGACGCCCGGGTCATTGGAAGAGGGAATGCCCAATGAACAAACCAGCAGCTTCGGGAGCAAGCAGGGCTGCTTCTAATAAGCCACCTACTGCAAGGACTTTCAACATGACAGTCCAGGATGCTATGAAAGATTCAGATGTGATAGCAGTACCCTTTCTCTAAATTCAGTCAGTGCAAATGTTTTATTTGATTCAGGAGCAACTAAATCTTTTATATCAAGGGACTTTGCGCGTAAATTAAGACTTAAAGCTGAACCCTTGATAGAGCCCTTACAAGTAGAAATAGCCAACCATGAAGTTATTCTTGTTAATCTGATTCACCCCGCCTGTGAGTTAGGCATAGGGGAACAATCTTTCAGTGTTGATCTGATTCCTTTTAAGTTAGGGGAATTTGATATAATTTTGGGAATGGATGGCTATCTAGCAATGATGCTCAGATAGACTGTAAGGGGAAGAAAGTTAAGTTAAATATCCCAGGAAAGAAAGAAGTTTATTTAGAGGAAAGAGGCAGACGCAGAAATTTTTGACTATGGCCCAGGCCAGAAGGATGCTACGAAAAGGAAACGAGGCTTACCTAGCCTATGTGGTAGACACGCAAAAGGAGGTGCCCAACTTACAAGATATTCCAGTAGTCAACGAATTTGAAGATGTATTCCCACAAGATCTTCGGGATTACCACCGATAGAGTGATTGAATTTGCGATTGAGTTGGCCCCAGGGACGGCGCCAGTTTCAAAAGCACCTTACGGTTAGCCCCGTTAGAAATGAAGGAATTAGCTACCCAATTGCAGGAACTCTTGGATAAGGGTATGATAAGACCCAGTGTGTCTCCGTGGGGAGCACCAGTGTTATTTGTTAAGAAGAAAGATGGGAGCATGAGGCTGTGCATCGACTATCGAGAGTTGAACAAGCTAACCATAAAGAACAGGTACCCGTTACCTAGAATAGACGATCTGTTCGACCAGCTAAAGGATGCTGTATTTTTCCAAGATTGACCTGAGAACTGGATATCACCAACTAAAGATTAAACCCGAAGATATTCCCAAGACAGCGTTCCGTACCAGGTATGGGCATAAGTTCTTGGTAATGTCCTTTGGATTAACCAACGCCCCAGCGGCTTTCATGGATTTAATGAACAGAGTATTTAAGAAGTACTTGGACAAGTGTGTGATAGTTTTTATCGATGATATTTTAATCTACTCAAGGACTGAGGCAGAACATGCAGAGCATTTGAGGATAGCTCTAGGAATACTAGAGAGGAACATTATATGCCAAATTCTCGAAGTGTGAATTCTGGCGGAATGAAGTACAGTTTTTAGGACATGTGATCAATAAAGAAGGAGTATTGGTCGACCCCTCCAAGATAGAGGCGATCTCAAATTGGGAAAGGCCAACCACACCCACAGAGGTAAGGAGTTTCATAGGATTGGCCGGCTACTATCTAGATTTGTATAGGACTTTGCGAAGATCGCAGCCCCTTTGACACGACTTACTCGTAAGACAGAGAAGTTTGAATGGACGGAGAAATGCGAGAACAGTTTTCAGGAATTAAAGAAAAGGTTGGTAACGGCCCCGGTGTTGGCATTGCCAGACGGAAAAGGAGATTTTGTGATATATAGTGACGCGTCGCACAAAGGATTAGGGTGTGTGCTTATGCAGCACGGTAAAGTGATTGCTTATGCGTCGAGACAACTGAAGGAATACGAGATTAGATATCCTACTCATGACCTTGAGCTCGCGGCAATAGTTTTTGCCCTAAAAATTTGGAGGCACTACTTGTATGGAGAGAAGTGCGAGTTTTCACAGACCATAAGAGCCTCAAGTACATATTACGCAAAAGAGCTCAACATGCGCCAGAGGAGATGGTTAGAACTAATCAAGGACTATGATTGTGAGATTCTCTATATCCGGGGAAAGCCAATGTGGTGGCTGACGCCCTCAGTAGGAAGGAAAGGCTCAGAATGATAATGACTTCGGAGGAATTAATCAGGGATTTCGAAAGAATGGAAATAGAAGTAAAGGTAACCGGAACCGGAACTGAAAAGCTGTTTGAGATATCAATGCAGCCAGAGTTATTAGAAAAGATTAGATTGTGCCAAGAAAGAATGATGAATGAGGGCAGAGAGTCAATGACTGGAGAAGAGATCCATACTGAGAGAGACAATAAGGGATAATGAGGTATTCCTACAGGATTTGGGTTCCGAATGTTCAAGAACTTAAAACGAGATTTTGGATGAAAGTCATAGTTCAAGGTATTCCATTCCCGGGAAGCACCAAGATGTATAGGGATTTGAAGGAATATTACTGGTGGCCCAACATGAAGAGGGACGTAGCAGAATGGGTAAGCAAATGTTTGACTTGCCAAAGAGTAAAGGCAGAGCACCAGAGACCCAGTGGACTTTTACGACCCTGGAGATTCCCGAATGGAAATGGGAACAGATAGCCATGGATTTTGTTGTCGGTTTACCAAGGACAAAAGCCAACCATGATGCCATATGGGTGATCATAGACCGACTGACAAAGTCAGCTCATTTCATTCCTATCAATGAGAGATACACAGTCGATAGACTGGTGGACATTTACCTTAAGGAGATAGTGACGCGACATGGAGTCCCAGCGTCCATTGTCTCAGACCGAGACCCCAGATTCAACTCCAGATTTTGGAGGAGCTTTCAAGAATGTGCGGGGACCAAGTTAAATATGAGTACCGCGTACCATCCCCAGACGGATGGGCAGAGTGAAAGGACCATCCAGACACTAGAGGATATGTTGAGAGTCTGTGCAATAGACTTTAAAGGAAGTTGGGATGATCACTTGCCGTTGATCGAGTTTTCTTATAACAATAGCTTTCATGCTAGCATCGGAATGCCGCCTTATGAGGCCCTGTACGGAAGAAGGTGTCGATCTCCCTTATACTGGGATGAAGTAGGAGAGCGGAAGATGCTCAGACCCGAGGTGGTCCAAAGGACCAAAGACATAGTGGATCTCATCAGAGGACGGCTGGTAGCAGCCCAAGACAGACAGAAGAAATATGCAGACCTAGCCCGAAAGGACAAGGAGTATGAAGTAGGGGACTTAGTACTACAAAAGTATCCCCTTGGAAGGGGTTAATGAGATTGGAAAGAAAGGAAAACTAAGCCCAAGATACATTGGACCTTTTGAGATACTAAGACGGATTGGGAAGTTGGCTTACGAGCTAGCCTTACCCCCGAACCTACAACAAGTTCATAATATGTTCCATGTATCAATGCTAAGGAAGTATCATCGGGATGCCAGACACATAGTGGAGTACGAGCAGTGGATATGCAACCAGATCTGACTTACGTGGAGAAACCAGTAAGGATTATAGATAAGAAGGAGCAGGTGCTTCGGAACAAAGTGATCAAGCTAGTCAGAGTGCTATGGAAGAATCATAATATGGAAGAATCAACTTGGGAACTAGAGAGCGCAATGCTAGAGAAGTACCCCATTTGTTTTCTATTGATTCCGGGACGGAATCCTTTTAAGGAGGGGAGACTGTAATAACCCCAAAATTTGAACTTTTTGTAACCCTTATGAATAGTGTTTTTGCTGATATTGTGAATAAGAAAACTGTTCATGCCACACTATGTAGGGTTTCTTTTATGGATATTCTGAGATTTTATTGGTACTCTATATGGTATATAAGTGTATGTAAAGATCGTCAGAATCCAAATTTGAACCTTTTGATTTTTCCCGAAAATCCACCAGATATCGAAAGAATTGAGTATAAGGTAACAGGATAAAGAGGATTTAAATTCAAGGATTTTAATATAGGATCATAAAAAGGAATATAATGTATTGAGAAAGGTTAAGGAACCTAAGTAATAAGATCCCGGGTATGATCCCTCAAACGATAAACGAAACGAAAGTTAAGCGAACCATATAACAGATCAGCGGTCATTAGCCAAGTAATTAGGAAGCTAATCAAGAGATTAGAGGGATGATGTCATCCAACCAATGAGAAGCGGACAAAGAGGGAGGGTGACATCACATGATGACATAAGCATGATAAGGGAAGGAATTGTTGGATGATTTAAAACCACACAAAGTTCAAGGTTAAAAAGGTAATTAACCAAAACAAATCAAAAGAAAATCAACCAACCAAAACAAAACAAAGCAAAAACAAAATCATTTCTTCTTCAACCAAGGAGCTCTCGGCTTTTCTTCATTTCAAGAAGAAGAAATTTTCAAAATTCAAGTTCCAAGCTTCTAATTGGTAAGATAATTATCTAGTACTCCTTATGCATAGTTATGGATATTCTATAAGTTTAAGCCTCCAAATCATTCACAATCTTCTCCAAGAAATCAATGAAGAAGATAATGAATAGTGATTTCAAGATTTTTAACTTGATTTTTCTTGTTTTTCCTTTAAGATCCAAGCATCCCTAAGACATCTCAAGGCTTCTTAAGGCTTCCTAGCTACTCACATCACTTCAAGGAAGGTATATCATCTCCAAACCTAGATTTACTTTGTATATTAGGATGATTTTGGTTGTTATGGTAAAAGAGTAGCTTAATGCTTGTAGGTTTAGAGTTTGGTTGGAGTTGTAGTGAATTGAATGTTGAAACTTGTTGATTAGTAAAGGACTTAAGTATAGTTTTAAATTCATGATTGAGAATAACAATTGGAGAACTTGAGGTTTGGGGCTGTAGTGTGTGATATGGATGGACTTTGGTTGTATGAATGGATTGGGGTTGATTGGTGATTGTTTTGGAATGGTATAAATTTGGGAAATCGCGTAAACATAGCCGTCGTAATGTCCGATTTACTTTAGACTGCTTTTGTTCATAACATTAGGACCGAGAACTCCCTGCTAGTTTTACCATTTCCATGTTTAGATAGTTCATGTTACGAGCTTCTTTTGATATGTGGTTCGTTTGATTCCGATGTACGGTTAGGAGAAACGGCCGTTTTAAGTAACGACGTTTCGCGAACGAACCATTACCCCTCGCCTTACTTTGAAACATATGTTAAAGACCTTAAAGACTAATTGGAGTATGAAACAATTTATGTTAAGTGGATTAGGAAGTTGGTAAGGTACTCGCGAAGAATCGCCTTAAAACTCGTAATGGTTAAATTATTAAAAATGGTGGAGCCGAGGGTACTCGAGTGACTTAAGAGAATCAGTAAGCGCAAAGCGAGCGTTAGAGTCTAATTTGGTTAAAGTATAGATTTACAAGTGATTTGGTTTAATTCCAACTTAATGTTATTTATAGGTTACCAGACTCGTCCCAAGCCATTTAACCCCCAGTCGCTCAGGCAAGTTTTCTACCCGTAATGTTGTTGTGATGATATGTGTATATGCATGATCTTGTGATAAATGCATATTTGTTATTAGCAAATTCTTGCGATATATTGGAGCATGTGATATGGTTTATATGCATGCCTGTTTCGTATTCTGATTTTATATCTGTTGGTTCAAATGCTTATTAGTTGCATAATACCTATGCTAGAGTAAGCAGTAGTTGCGTATACCCTTAGTATAGGGGACCAAAGATGAACATATTTCTAAACCGGGAGTCGATGTTCCCGAGTATATTATATATATATATATATATATATGGAGATAGTTTTCAAAACTATTGATCAATAAGGTTTATTCGATAATTTATTTTATTTAATGAATATTATTTGAATATTCATTCGAGGACTTATGACTCTGTTTATTCTATTTAATGATTATTAATTGGATATTCATTTGAGGATGTATGACTCCGTTTATTTTATTTAATGAATATTATTATAATATTTAATGAATATTATTAATTGGATACTCATTTATGGTGTGTGTTAATTATTATTATGGAAAAGAAAGACTGTGACGACCCGGATCTGGGGGTGTTACACTCTCTATTTAAACTTCAAACAACATAAATGAGCTTGTAAGGAAAGATCTTGTGAGAGGACTGCCAAAATCGTTTTTGCTTGATGGCCTTTGTGATTCATGTCAAAAGGCAAAACAAAGAATATTCATTCAAGAGCAAAACTGAATCTTCAATTCTGAGCCTTATCACCTACTGCATTGATCTATTTGGTCCAGTCAATGTCATGTCTATTGCAAAGAAGAAATATTTTATGGTTATAGTGGATGAGTTCACAAGATACACTTGGGTGTATTTCTTGCACAAGAAGAATGAAACTGCATCTACTCTAACTGATCATGTCAAACAGCTGGATAAATTGGTCAAAGATTCTGTTACATAATAAGAAGTAATAATGACATTGAGTTCAAGAATTCAATCATGGAAGAGTTCTACAAAGAGCATAGAATCAAACAGGAATTTTCTGCACCCGGAACTTCACAGCAAATAGAGTTGTAGAAAGAAAGAACAGGACTCTCATTAAAGCTGCACGAACTAGCTTGATGAAGCAAAGCTACCAACCTATTTGGGCAGAAGCTGTGCAGACTGCTTGTTTCACTCAGAATTCAACTCTAATCATCAAGCATGGAAAAGCCCATATGAGATGGTGAAGAAAAAGAAGCCAAATCTGAAATACTTCATGTATTTGGATGTAAGTGTTTTGTTCTTAAGACTCAACCTGAACAGCTGTCAAAATTTGATCTAAAAGGATGAAGGAATTTTTGTTGGATATCCACTTTCCCACAAAGCCTTCAGAGTCTACAATTTAGAACAAGGGTTGTCATGAAATCTATCATGTATCTTTTGATGATAAGAAGATTACCGGACTTGAAGATTTCAATGATCATGATCAGCTGAGATTTGAGAATGAAGATATAAATTCTTATACTGTAAATTCTGATGAGTTAAACTCTGATCGTGTAAGTTTCTGACGGGTGAAGTTCTGATTCACTTGAAACTATGGTAACTACTGAAAGGGAAATGCACCTGTCCGGAGGGAGGAGCAAGATGAAGACCTACCACAACTCAAGACTCTCAAGAAGCATCAGAAACCTGTCACTGGTTCTTCAAGTTCTGATTCATCAAGTTTGATGAGCCAAGTACTGATAATTCTGGAAACTCTGATACTTCAAATCCTGATGGATCCAACTCAAATTCTGAATTTTCAGAGAGCATAACTACAGGAGGAGCATCATAAAATGCTGATGGAGACAGCATGGATCATGGGGAGGATCCAGTTCTAGAGAACAACTTCCATCTGCAGGAAGTGGACTAAATCACATACATCTGACTTGATAATTGGAGATCCTGAAGCAGGTGTCAGAACTAGAACTGTAACATCAAATGAATGTCTCTATCATTCTTTTCTATCTCAGACTGAACCAAAGAAAGTGGAAGAAGCTCTTCAAGATGATTGGTACACGCAATGCAGGAAGAGTTGAATGAATTTAAAAGAAATAAAGTCTGGACCCTAGTGCCAAGACCAAAGAAGATCTATTGTTGGCATAAAATGGTGTTCAGAAATAAAACTGACAGTGATGGCATAATTACAAGGAACAAAGCAAGGCTGGTTTCTAAGGGTTACTCTCAATAGAGGTTGATTATGATAAAACATTTGCACTAGTTGCTAGATTGGAAGCCATAAGATCTTTTTGGCTTATGTTGCTGACAAAAAGTTTAAAGTCTTTCAAATGGATGTGAAAAGTGCTTTTCTCAATGGAGAATTTGGAAGAAGAGGTATATGTTGAACACCTCCAGGATTTGAAGATCCAAAATTTCCAAATCATGTCTACAGATTAGACAAAGCACTTTATGGCCTTAAGCAAGCCCAAGGGCATGGTATGAGACTTTAGCTCAATTCCTTCTGGAAAGTGGATTTCACAGAGGTACAATTGATAAAACACTGTTCTACCTCAACCATGGAAGGACTTACTTTTGGTACAGATATATGTGTGATATCATATTTGGTTCTACAATTGCCAAACTATGTGAAAGGTTTGCAAAGCTAATGCAGTCAAGATATCAAAGAGTATGATGGAGAACTTAGCTATTTTCTGGGATTTCAAGTCAAGCAAAATGAAGAATGTACTTTTATCAATCAATCCAAGTACACAAGAAATTTACTGAAGAAATTTGGAATGCAAGACTGTTCAACGGCATCCAGTCTGCCCACTGCAACCAAGTTAGATAAAGATACTGGTTCGTCATAGATATTACTAACTACAGAGTATGATGGTTTACTCTATTTAACCTGCTAGTAGACCTGATATCATGTATGCTACCTGTCTTGTGCAAGATTCAGGCTGATCCCAGAGAACCTCATTAATAGTTGTGAAAAAATTTTCAAGTACCTAAAGGGTACAGCTGATCTAGGATTGTGGTATCCTAGAGAATCAGACTTTAAGGCGAATAGGTTACTCAGATGCAAATTTTGTAGGAGGCAAAATAGACAGGAAAAGCATTAGTGGAA